>NC_072736.1:120298376-120598376 GCF_026930045.1 Uloborus diversus
CGCTCAGTCAATCTTTAAACCGGTAGTTTAAAATATTTTTAAGAACAGTGAAAAGTCTGCATTCGTGTAACTTGCAGTAATTCAAGAAACTTTTTTGCAAAGATATTCGATTTTACGGGGGAAACCGTGAAATCCCGAAACGTTCCACGGAAGTAATCAGTGACGTTTCGGAATTTTTCTACAGTGTGGATCACTTCCGAACTACATACCAAACAGCTCTGTTATTGCATCCAGAGTTTCACTAGCGATCATTTGTGTGAAAGCTTTCTTCTAGAAACGGTGTCTTCTACTCGGATAATTAATTTGACTGTAACATAACGTGAGCGATCAGCGGTTTGCGGACCCTCGCTGGAGTGTTAAATTAGTTTTAACTTCCAGTCCAAGGGCAGATCCAGGTATTCTTCTAGGCGGCAAAATTTCGTTTTTAGAACTTCAACTTCGGAAAAATTATAGAGAGTTTCCAAACCCCCTCCCCTACTCGTTTAAAATTGCATTTCTGGAACTGCAGTTTCCAAAAATTTGCAGAAGAGCTTGAACCTCATTCCTTCATCTAACATTATCAAAGATGAAAGTTTGTTGTTGTTGTTGCCGTGTGCCAGCTAGGCTGGCAATTTGGGATGCGCTGCTTCACTTTTCCAACTGTACCGTAATTTGGTGTAAAGCCCGAATTCTACAGTACACACAGGGTCGATTCTAGCAGGTGTGAGCGTGTGCGCCGCACATGGGTGGCCAAAGCAAGGGGTGGCCGCAGGTCGCACCATATAGTTTTTGCAATTCAGCAAAATCCTCAAGAATTTCTCACAAGATAACTTATAATAAGTCGAATAAATATGCTGAATTTTAAATGTTCAATTATCAAAGTATGTGTCGATGTCCCGACAGCAAAGCATACACTGTTATAACCAGAGGTTCCAGACGAGTGAATATATTCCCCCTAAGGTGAAAGCATGATGCCCAAGGGTGCAATACTAGCCAGGAAGTAGAGCAGGGGTGCGAAAACAGCAGACAATCGTAGACAGGGGTGCCAAAACAGCAAGCAATCGCAAAATGACTTGCTAGCGCATGCGCTTCCGGCATACATTCACCATCCAACTACTTCAATATGGCGGACGAATGATAGGTTGCATCTAAGCGTGGTTCTATGTCTTTCACATTGAATGAAGTACACTATTGGATTAAATCTCAACTTTTCTAGGATAATTCTTTAAAATAACAAGTAAGTACAGCTTTTGATCACTTTGTAGCTTTTAGGGCTTTCAAACATAGTTAAAAGTACGTTTAATGCTTTTCAGTTACCGTTAGTCCGTTACGATACCGTAGTACCGTTAGTTGTTGATTTTCAGTTGACCGTTACTGTCGTGAAATTTCCATCATTCAAAACGCTACTAAATATATCTTTCATTATTTTCTTGAGTACTCGATAAGCAACATTTAATCACCAAAATAATAACCGCAATTTATCACTAATCAACAAGTGAGAACCTAAATAAAAATGATTCTTGTGCTTCGTAGATTACTACACAACAGCGAGCGCAAAAAATAAAAAGGAAATCTCTCTCCGTCTAGCTTCTTTTTTTTCTTTTTCGTTCAAGTGTTTGAATCATTTCCTGTTAGCGTTTAATGTTTTGTTAGCGTTAGGAATTTCTTATTTCTTTAGGTTTTTTCAACTGTCGAAAAATTTCATATGCATTTTAGTTTATTGTTACTCTTGATTGAAATTTTTAACGTTCGAGAAAGGATTTTGTTTTTCCGTAACTTTAATATCCCAGAATATTTTTGGCTCTTCATGTAAATAATTCATAAGTACATCTACACTTTACTTTCGGTGCGGTTATTTCTCACAAATAATCATTAACTTAACTATGATTATTGAAATAATTACTCGTCTTTAACTTTAAATATATTTGTGACAACTCTTTGATACCAAATAAAGTCTGTAGATATTTATTGTTTTATTCATTTTTAATATTACTTTGCAAAAAAAAAAAAAAAAAAAACTTATCAGTACGCAGAGTTTTTTCACAAGTTTTTTTACCGCCCCTAGAGCTATTATAATTATTATTATTTATTTTTAAGAAAAGGATAAAAATTTCACAGGTCCGCAATGTTTTTCATTTGCTTTTACCGACCCGTGGGTCAAAAGAGGTTGAGAAACACTGATGTAGAGAACGATCAGATGAATTAAAGCAATGAGCACTCCTTAACTATGTTGAAAACTCTGAAATATGGTCAAATGCTGTAATTACAAGTTTTAATCATTTCCAGTACTGAATTCATGCAATGTGAAAAGTGTGCAAAATGTAGACTATCATGAATCAAAACAAAACTATTTAAAAAAAACACACAATTATATTAAAAAAATGCACACAATACGGGGGAGGGGGGGGAGGAGAATCTACAGTAAGGGTGCCATTTCTCTCTCCGTAGGTTCATTCTTTTCACCCCGGCTGCCTACTTTTTGAAAGGTGCCTGTTTTTCACCCTAGTTAGAGGTGCAATTTCGGCTCCGTACTGGGTGCCGCTGGTGAACAAGCGTTTCACCCCTGAAAGGTGCCGAATGCAACCTGTAGTTTTAACAGTGTAGTTTAAGAAAAATAGAATGTTAGGGAACATTGTGTTGGTTCGTTGTCCATTAATATCTACTCTTAACACACATGCTCCATTTGGTTGCAAAATTTGTCACAGAACCGGTAATCAGACATGGATACAGGGGAGGGGAAATGAGGGAAATGGCCCCTCCTTCCTCCTGAAGCATGTAAGGGTGCCTTCTAAAAGGAGCACCGAGGGAGGCCACTAATGTTTACCCTCAAGCTTTTATAGTCCTAAAGAATGAAGGCATATTTTATTTATATAAAAAAGCTATACTGATTAGATACTCTAGCAAGCATTTCAAACAACAAACTCTTTGTTCCACAATCGTGGATGCGTGGAGAGAAAGTGGAAAAATGCGACTCCCCTCAGAGTCAAACATATATGAATGACGAACTAAAATTTTGTAATTTTCTCCCTTTACGGCAATTTTTTCTAATTAAAATCCCGAAAGAACTGCCTGGTTTCAGATCAGGTAAGAGGACAGGGCTCTTGCCCCGGGAAGCAAACTTAAATGTGACTCTAAAACGAAAAACGAAGATCCAAAAGGATGCCATGACCTCCTTGACGAAACTAAAAGAAGGCTTAAAATTGCGTTTCTAGGACTTTAATTTCGGAAAATTTCGCTGGTTGAACCATCGATCTTAAGGACCCAATTAAGTCTCTGATTTCCCCCTTCCACCTTAACTTAATCAAACACAGCCTAAAAATGTTGGCCCCAAAACCCAAAATGTGTTTTCAGAGGTCAGCCCTTCCTAATGCCATCAAAAATTGCTTAATGACACTTTCCGGATTTCTTTTTCGAAATTTTTGCGATGGAGAGCCCCGAAATCCATTCGCAAACATTGCTACCAAAGACAGTCTCATTTAGCGTCTTTAGAGAGGCCCCCAATCCCACCCCCTCCCACTTAACGTATTGAAAAACAAACTAAAATTGCGTTTTTCAAATATCAGTTTTAAGAAGTTTCGGGGAAGGACCTCGGATCCCCCTTTTGCCCAACGCAATCACTATACCTCAAAATTTTAATTTTAGACGGTTCCCTGGAGCCACAGCTTCCTGCTAAACTAGCCTGAAATTGACTTCAGTTTCAAAAACAACAGTTCGTGAGGGCAAATTGAACCCCCTCCCGCTTCGGGCGTGAAAAATAGTTTCCTGAAAATTAACACACCACGACACAAATTAGATATAAATTCTTACTTTGAATTTGCTCGTTCCTCCTGCGTCCGATAAAAATTATTGCTGCTGCCATCTATTGACTACAAACTGCATCATCAACGGAGTTGAAATGTGAAGCGCCGTAATAAAGCGCTTACAGGGGTGGGGTTCAGTGGCGAGTGGCGTAACGGGGGGGGGGGGGGGGGGGGGGGTGAGGCAAGTACCGCGGGTGGCACTTTGTTGTAATATAACACCATACTACTTAGAATATTTCTTACAAATTGTGAGAAATAAATAATATTGTGAGATACATAAATTGTGAGAAGACGTTTGTTGTGAGCCACAATATCTAAACATCGCTTTCTTTAGTTTACAAATAACCAGGGTTGTCAGATTTCTGAAATTCCGGAAGTTTTAGAAACACCCTTTGAGACGTTAGGCGGTAACAAGCGTGTGCTCTCCTTTGGAAATGTTTTGTGATTGAAGCACTAAAAATGTACTTTTAAGCTAAGTTTATCGATGTTCGGGTCAAGGAAAAGGTTCGGTTCGTCAGAAATTTTACAACATTGAAGTTCGAAAAACGCAATTATATTATACGGAAAGTAGTGGGAGGATCGAGATTTCTCCCCCTCCCCCCCCCCCCCAAAACATACAGCAAACTTTGGTGACGTTAGACAGGGAGGGAAGAACTACAGAAAAAATATTGAAATATAAGTCCTAAAAAAGGCATTTTAAACTTGGTTTGGCCGAGTTTGGGCTGAAGGGTGGATCAAATGGATCTTTTACGACAAAAATGGACTACATTTTTAAAATTTAAAGAAATGTAATTTATTTGGAAGGGAGTTATTGGGAGGCTCTCCCGTGGAAAGTTTATCAAAGGTCAAAAAACGCAATTTTAGGGCTTCTCTTTTGTATGTTCAAGGGGCTCACTACCCCTTCTGAATTTCTTATAGCTTTGCAGGGGCCTAAGCCCCTTAGCCCCCTCCGTGAGTGCGCTACCGTCCATGGGTCTCGTACGTCAGACGGTTTGGGGTCAAAATGTCGCCACCGAAATGTCGCGGGACAAAATGTCGCGGCCAAAATGTCGCCGTTCCAAAATGTCGCCGGGCCAAAATGTCGCCGGACCAAAATGTCGCCTGTCCAAAATGTCGCCTGTCCAAAATGTCGCCGGTCCAAAATGTCGCCGGTCCAAAATGTCGTCGGGCCAAAATGTCGCCGGGCCAAAATGTCGCCTGTCCAAAATGTCGCCTGTCCAAAATGTCGCCGGTCCAAAATGCCGTCGGGCCAAAATGTCGCCGGGCCAAAATGTCGCCGGGCCAAAATGTCGCCGGGCCAAAATGTCGCCTGTCCAAAATGTCGCTGGTCCAAAATGTCGCCGGTCCAAAATGTCGCCGGGCCAAAATATTGCCGATCCAAAATGTCGCCGGGACAAAATGTCGCCTGTCCAAAATGTCGTCGGTCCAAAATGTCGCCGGCCCAAAATGTCGCCGGTCCGAAATGTCGCCGGGCCAAAATATTGCCGATCCAAAATGTCGCCGGGCTAAAACGTCGCCTGTCCAAAATGTCGTTGGGCCAAAATGTCGCCGGGCCAAAATGTCGCCTGTCCGAAATGTCGTAGATCCAAAATTCGTTTATTCAGTTGGTAAGAAAAATTTAAATGTACAAAAATGATGTTTAACACCAAATTTGCAGAATAAATGGTTACTGCCTTTAATTAATGTCTCCGTTAAAAATGGGACTAGACTAACTGAGTTTCATGATAAATTCTAAAAAGATTATTCCGTTTTGATTCGCAACTCTCGGCTGTTTTTCAGCAAACAAATAGAATACAAGTGTTACGTTATCTTATTTCTTGTGACTCGCTATCTACCAACTGTAAAACGTTCTGACGGCGTTCAGTTCTGACGTTCGCTAAATTATTTTAAACTTTTCTTCAAGAATAGTGTGCGTTTGTATGTGACCGATTTTTTGGGGACATTCTACGTCAAAACCTGTAGCAAGAATTCGAACGATACCCGCAAGTACCCATATATGATTTAGGGCTGCGTGGTTTTTTGCGTCAATTCGTTCAAAATAGTGAAGTAACTGAACGTTTTCATCGATATGCGCGACTGTCATTGCTCAAAAAATGATGAACGGAATCAAATAAAATGTTAGGAAGCAGCAGGGGGACAGATTTTGGGCTCAATAACACCAGAGGGTTGAGCAATCGAATGTTTTTTCCTTTCTTTTTTATTATCTGTGATTGATATATCTCAAAAAGTAATACAGTAGACCCTCGTTTTCAGCGGGTTTATTTTACGCGGTTTCGATTATACGCGGTTGAAGATTTGACACCTTTATTTTACTTACGCAGATGAGTTTCGGTTTTACGCAGATGCGGCAATGCAAACAGGTAACATTTTCCTCTCTTTCAAAACCCAAGCTCCTAAAGATTGCAGATTACACGTAACTAACTGCATTTTGGCGTGCTAATAATCGAACTTGGGTCCTTGGAGACATTTTATGCGATTGGTTCCAGAGCTTTTTCCATCAGAAGTAAAGTGATTAAACTCACACAGTTCAGAACTCACTGGAAGAAGAGCTTTTAGGAGTGACAAAGGAGGTCAAAACCAACGCGGATACCGACTCCGGTGACACACAACCAAAAACGCTCACATTGAAAATTTTCGAACCATCCGTAGACAATAGGAATGATCTTTCTGATTTGTTAGTGAAAGAAGATTCCATCATGGAAATGACGCAAGTGATCATGGATGAGTTAATGCTAAGCAAAGAATTGGAGGAAAAATTCTTAATGACTACCAAACAACTATCATAGTCA
Source organism: Uloborus diversus (assembly GCF_026930045.1). Classification (NCBI taxonomy): domain Eukaryota; kingdom Metazoa; phylum Arthropoda; class Arachnida; order Araneae; family Uloboridae; genus Uloborus; species Uloborus diversus. The sequence goes on from NC_072736.1 coordinate 120,304,945, forward strand.
GCTCTTCTTCATAAACAGAACACGAAATTAGTTTGTTTTCTTTATGCATATTGTGCATAAAAATTGATATAAGTACACATTAAACTTATTATACAATTAGTCATCTTTAGAATGAAGTATTTTTTTTAATCTACGGAACCTAATTCCTATTTTGACACTAATATTAGGTCTCAATTTACGCGGTTTCGATTTACGCAGCATTTCCGTGGAACATAACCCCCGCGTAAAGCGAGGGTCTACTGTACAAGGGTTAAGACAAAATTTGGTCTACAAGTATATCTTAAAGGGCGAGTTGCTCATTTATTTTTGGCTTCAGTCATCCCAAAAGGATGGATCACAGAATAATTTTTATCGTTTTATGTGACTGCTATATCTCAAGAAGTAATGCGAGGATTCATACAAAAATGTAGTATACAAGTGAAATTAAACGAAAACAAGCCTTATTTTCGTTCTAAGTTGAGTTTCGTAATCGTTTACGTGAGTCAGTGTAATTAAATAAATAATGAAAAATATACTGAATTTATGTATGAGAGGGTGAGCATGATATCAATAAAATCTAAATTAGCCGTGTATTCCTCTCATTTTTGTAGCACTTTAACTAGCGTGAGTGTTAAATAAAAACTGAGTTTGCATTCTTATATAATTTGCGTAGTAAAAATTCACTAATTAAAACAGCAATTTTTTCTGAGAGAGAAAAACTTATTTGTTTATTATTATTATTATCAATATTCTTTTCTTTCTGAATTACCAAGCTATATTGAGCTGGAACTATTACTTTTTGAAACTCATTTTAAAAATAAGTCTAGATCAAAATTGATCTGAATAATCTCATTGATATCAGTTATTTCACCCTACATTATGAAATTTTTTCTTTTCTATTTAAAATTGGAAAATGTGATTAGCTGACAAGCACTACTTCGCATGCATGAAAGTATCCTCTTGAAAACCTTCAATAAAATAGCTGTTCTGAAATTGTCCCTTGATGTTCTATCGAATATATAAACTTCATGAATGTTGAGAATTGAAAATATTTGTCATCGCGTAGAGTCGTTTTTCAAAAATCTGAGTGAAAGACACCTGTTTTGCAGTTACGGGTTTCATTGATTTCAAAAGATTTGACGGTGAACATTTCTACGTAATTTCAGAATTTTACTCATAAGAGATGGGAGTTCCCACGGCAGTTTTGATCTTACTTTAACCAACGTATATCTCACTGAAAACGTAGTTTTTTTTTTTTTTTACAGTTCTTAGGGTAATGTTAATAAATCTATGAGAAAATTAAATTTCATTAAGATACTTTTCTATTTTATTTCCACCCTGGCCCGTGATTTCGAATTTTACCAGTGAAAGGGGAGAGGGAGGATAACGGGCGTATGTATAACCAATGCAAATTTCATAGGATTGCCATAAAAACCACTCCCACTTGTATATAAAAAAAAATTCAAAGTCGAGGGCCATTCCGCCTGATCCCCTAAATGACTGACCTGTCGCTACCGTAATAATATGCTAGAGTGAAGGAGTTATTTGTTTTTACTTCATTACGCCAAAAAATACAAACCGCCTATTCTCTTGCCATATTCAAATTGCGCCTCACTATTCTTTCATTCGCGTTTAGAACAGTTTAGTTTTACTTCCATACCAATTTTTTGTCTGAATCCTTGCGTTACATCTTGATCCTTTATGTTACATCTTGAGTATTATTATTAATCAGATTAAACGAGAAAGAGAATTCCGTTGCAGCAGCCTTTCACATGTTTACGTTTGTAATAGTATACAGAAAAACGTATGTTTTTCTGAAAACTATTAATTTTCTGGAATTAATCTGATGTTTACGAATTAAGATAAGAGAAAACGTTTGGAATTTTTGAAGGAACTTACTTTGAAAGGCAATTAATATTCTTTCGCAACTTTTATGCTGGAAAGCATCGACGTACATTTAAATTTTTCGTACAAATTGAACTAGCGAATTTTAGGCCGGCGACATTTTGGACCGGCGACATTTTGGACCGGCGACATTTTGGGCCGGCGACATTTTGGGCCGGCGACATTTTGGACCGGCGACATTTTGGGACGGCGACATTGTGGGCCGGCGACATTGTGGACCGGCGACATTTTGGACCGGCGACATTTTGTACTGGCGACATTTTGGACTGGCGACATTTCGGGCCGGCGACATTTCGGGCCGGCGACATTTTGGGCCGGCGACATTTTGGCCGCGACATTTTGTCCCGCGACATTTTGGCCGCGACATTTTGGGCGTATACCACGTCAGACATGGTACCACGTTAATTTTGAAAAACTTTTTAACTGACTGGCAAGCAGGTATCGAGTCGGAGGAGGGGAAAGAGGGGTTTTAGCTGCATTTTGGAAACATGTTTCGAAAATTTCGCCCCAGACCCATTATTATAGCCTATAAACTGCACTTTGAACAATCCCCCCCCCCCCTTCCGATACTGACCCAAAAACAAAACACTTGATCCGTCCTTGCCTGCAAGGATTCCTGTTTAAGCCTCACAGTGGAACATTTTGGCTCGAGAAATCTGTAAGAAGCGATCACAAATGCAAATAAAGATGAACTGACATCATCCATCTAATGAGCAAGGAAAATAGTTTCTGAACAGAATTGATCTGGATTTTCTGAACCAACCAATGTATGGTTAGTAAGAGCAATTGAACGACGAAAGCGATTTCGCACAACATTAATTTATTACTTGACACTAATGTCCTTATAACTGTTCCCATGCTTCAGGTTTATTAAAATTCAATTATGTGTAAATAACTTTTTTAATGTCCTTATAATTTCTTCCACAACTGTATAAACTAAGGTAGTACTATGATTGAAAATATTTGTTAAGAAACAGGGGTTCGGGGGTGGGGGAGGGGAGAAGGCGATTCTCACCCAAAACCCTCTTTGCTGCAACCCTTTAAAAAGGCATAGTTAAACCAATTTTTTTTTTTTTTTTTTTGGTTGGTGTTGGCCTGTTTTTTTCAGGGGTGCAGGTGAAGCTTCTCCTCTACCAATTTTGAAAAATGCAATGACCTTATGCATATGTACTTTGTCATCAAGGGCAGATTACTGACTTAGCCAATGAGGCCGTGGCCTAGCCCCAGCATTTTAGAGACCTAAAATGGCAAAAACTGTTTAAGCCAACGGCTAAAATTGTAAGGTTTGACTACAAAACCTCTCAATATCTTAATCGGCCATGTTCTTCATTTTTAAATTACACTACAAAGTGAGCATCTACGACCTTTTACTCCCACCACCCAACCCCTGGAAGAGAAGAACTCGAAATAAATTGCTCAAGAGGGGGAGGAGGCATATAATTCAAATACTAAAAAATATATTCTTTTATGTGTTTGAACCAGACTTTGTGCGCAAGACCAACAACCTAAAGAAGTTTCTATTGAGCAGCAAGTTACTGCCCCTAAGCCAGGGCTAAGGCAGATAGGCAGAACCACATGCAATAAACCAGACATCACCCCCGAGGGCCCCCTGTTCCTATCATTGCGATGACCACCCAGATGGGAGACTCTCGGGAAAATATATCATACAGCCAAGTTATCATATCTAGAGACTGCAGTTTTGTTCTTGGGTCATTCTCCAGAAAATGTAACTTTTGAACGAAAATATTTTTCAATTTCGAAACCTTTTGTTTTCTTTTTTTTTTTTTTTCATTCTTACATGAAAGTGTTACCTACTAGAAGTAACCATAAACAATGGCCCAGCTAAATTAAAATCATTTTACTGTCTAACCACGGATTGTATGGAAAGGTAAACATCCGGTTTACACGCGGAAATGGAAGCATCTATTAGTTTTCAGGGATGTCAGATTTTGCAGATGTATGTTAGCCTTTAAATTAAGCTGAGTCTCATTCAAATGAGCGAAATACGCGCATAAAAATTTTATTTTTCCCCTCATTCAGATGGAGTCCCCTTAACTGGATGTTTGCCAATTCTATACAATCCGTGGTCAAACAGTACTCATATATAAAACAAATTAAAAAAGGTCTTGTTCACGGAAATAAAAAAAAGAAAACATTTTTTAATGCTTAAAAATTGAGGCCAATTTAATATCCAAGTAGTAATTTTGTTAATCATGCAAACAATAAACTATTTTAGTGATTAGTGGGAATTTAATATTAAACTATCTTAATTAAAGTACGGCTTAATTAGCAGTTATCGTTTTAGTTCAAATGTGTGTTAAAAATAGCATTTGGTAAATTTGAGAATATACTGGCAATTTATAATTGTGGTAGAATGCCTAAGATTGATGCGTTTCCCCCTCCATCATTTACTTTCACCTCACAAATAATGACATCGATATGGTCTGTCACGGAGGTGAGGAATTTTCCATTAATATAGCCCTACTGAATACATTTTTCAGGGAAATATGTTTTTCTCTTCGTTGTTACAATCTGCACATGTCAAGCATATAAAAACATGTTCACTTCTTTTTTTACATTAATTTACATCCCTGAAATTTGAGTTCACGGAGGTGAGAAGTCAGAATAATCACACTAAGTTTTCACAGCAAAATCTATATAAGAGTTCTATATAAGTCCTTGTTTTTCGACAAAAATCTCACAACTTCAACTATGGCTGAAAATAAACAAGGAGGCTCCCTTGTATCATGGGAAATAAAATTTGATGTCATTACTGCCACGTGTTAATCAGGAATGGCATTTTGTGTTTAGGTAACGGAGGTGAGAATTTTTTGTGTGACATGACTACTTATCCTAAAGAAACAAACTAAAACACAATATTAAAAATTTAAATATATTTAAACAATTAGTATTTGAGACACTTGTGAAAAGATTAATAAGTATATATATATATATATATATATATATATATATATATATATATATATATATATATATATATATATATATATATATATATATACTTATAATTAAACAAGTTATTAATCAACATAAACAGTGACACAATATGTGTGACATGCCATGAAGGTGAGAATTCACATATTAAAAAACCAAAAATATAGCAAAATAGAAACTATTATTAAAAAATTGTTGACAGGTTTAAATAGATACATTTTTAATGAAATTAAAAAGCATTGTTAAATGAATTGTTCCTTAAAGTTTTTTCTGCAAAAGGCGTGTGACAGAAAAGTTACACTTTTAAAAAGAATGACCCTCGTACTAGAACTCATCAGTCTGGATTAGTGAATAACTGGGCTGGTGACAGCTGTCATCTCCAGAGCCGTCGCCAGGTTCATTCGTTTGGAAGGGGGGTGTAAAAACTGATTTTGCCGACTGACTCCAAAGTTTTGGCCGACAGCAGTGGTACAACTAGAAAAAAGTTTTAGGGGGGGGGGGATACATTTGAAAAAAAGAAAAAACTAATAGGGAAGGGATGAGAGGGGGGTCCGGGGATTCTCCCCGGGAAAATTTTTTAAACTTGTAGTTATAAAACGCAATTTGGACTTCCTTTGGTAAAGTTAGGTGAAAAAAAAAGTACAGGGGTCTGAGCGAAAAAATCTAGAAATTGAAGCCTAAAAAACACGATTACAGGCCATTTTAGTGACCTTAGGGAGAGGAATGGAGCTCAGTAACTGTCCCCGATCGATTTAAAAAAAAAAAAAAAATTTAAATCAACTCATCCTCCCTCTAAATTTTCGAAATTGAAGTTTCAAAAACGCAATTGCTGACAATTTTTGAATATTTTACGTGAAAAAGATTATGGAGCTCTTCCTTGGAAAAAATTTCAAAATTATGGTTCTAAAAACTAAAGCAATATTTTATATTCATGGGCTATTCCACTAAAGTTATTTGTAAGTGTAGTTTTAAAAATCTAATTAGAAAACGACAGTTCGGGGACCCTTGTCCGAATATTTTCTGAATTTCAAGTTTTAAGAACACATTTGTAACAACATAAGTTTTTAATATAGGGTCAGTAGTTTTTCAAAGTTAAAGCTCAAAAGCGTAATTTTAAGCATTTTTTGATATTGTTTGGTTTTTGGGAGCGTTCTCCTAGAAATTTTCCGAAACTGAAGAGCTGGAAACGAAATTTCAGATGCTCCATAAGGTGTTTGTGTGTGGTGTGGGGGGCTTCGGAGGAGTAGCATTTTGAAGATCTTCTTATGTTCGAACGAACCAGAAAAAAGATTTAAAAAAAAAAGAAAGAAATAGCTTGTGGGTGGGGGGAGGCTTAGCTGACCAATAAATAAGCAGTGACTATTGAACACTTTTAATTCAAAGACTTGATTTTTAAAAGGAATCAAGATTTTCCCCGAACATTTTTTTTTCTTATAAAGATCACTTTGTTTTCACAAGTTGTGGTCTTTTCTTCTCATCAATAATAAAGAATAGTTTTTAAAAACATTCAACTTAACGGTCTTGGGAAACCACAAGCCGCCCTGTGCCACCCCCCCCCCTCCCTCTTCTCCTCTGGTTGCGCCACTGGTTGACAGGAAGGGAAGAACCATGGAACCCTTTCTCTTTCTTTAATGTCACGAAACATAGCCTAAAAGTGCAAGCCCTTCAATTTCGAACAATTTCCCCCTCCTCTTACGTTTCTGCACTGAACCTAAAACTGCGCTTTTGAAATTTCAACACCAAAGGTTTTGTGGAGACATCTCTTAATCAAAAATTAGCCTCAAACGCATTTTTAAGATTTCAATTTAAGAAAATTCCGAAATTCTCGCTTTCCCAAACGCTACTATAAAAGATAGCCTGAACCTGGACCTGAACATGCGCTTTTGAGATTTCTATTTCAAAATGTTTCCAAGATAAATCCCGAAGCGCCCCCTTTCACCTTATGTATCCAAAGGTACTCTAAAACTAAACTTCAATTTCGAAAAATTTCCAATAGAAGCTCTCGACACCCCTGATATCTGACAGATAGTCTGAAACTGACTTCAATTTTGGAAAAAAATTGAGAGGCACCCAAACCCTCTTTCGACATTACCAAAAATTGTCTAAAATTACGATTTTGATGTGATTTCAAACATCAACGTTCTGCTCTTGTTACAAACCACTCTTCCAGTATCAAACTTAAGCGAAAGCAGCAGTGCAGATAGTCAAGAGCGCCTAAATGGTCTAGTTCTGTCTGATGTCAATACAGAGTGAAATCAAAGTCTTATTTATCTAAAGAATTTTCGAAAAAAAGAAAAAAAAAACAGAAATTTCAATTTTTAATGCTTTAAACTTTTTCTGTGCTCATTTTAATGAACTGTTAATCCTATGGCAGGTGAAAACACTTCACTATTTCTGTCTCTTAACTGAGAAAATATTTTAAGCATATTACTCATGCATAAACTTTGAGGTTATTTATCTCTTTTTAAAAATAACCAGAATCACTATAGGGTGTATTGGTATTTGAAAATACACTGCGAATATGTAACAGGCAGATTTACACCCAGTATTCCATCTCATCACCCTACTTACAACTTCAATTTTCAGTATTTAATGGAAAATATAAAAAAGGAGAATCTGAAAATTAATGCTTTCGAAATATTACATTAAAATAATCATACCTTTTCTACTGCATTTCAATATTTTTTCTAAAACTCAAAGATTGAATGCTTTCAGTTTTTTCCTTACTTGCCACAATATTGCTCATTCACATGCGAATGAAGTTCAAAACTTCAACTAGTCTTCTTTTTCGGGGGGCAGTTCAAAGTGCAGAATAAAAAAAAATAACTCTTATAGAGTACTAACAATTGGAAAATGTTGGAATTAGACGTTTTTTTCACGTCTCTTTTTCAGTGGAAACCAAATAAGCAAGTATGTACAATAAAGATAAAGCACAATATGACAAAAATGCAAAAAAATGAAAAATGTGCAGTTACTGCCTTTTACCTGCACACGACAAAATAGACATATTTATGTAAAACAAATTAAAATCTTTCAACAACCAGCCTCATTGAGCTATTTATTCCCTAATCAAGAACTTAGGTTTTAATGAATGAATACAGCATTTTAACTATTAAAAAAATAATAAAAATATTTACTTATGTACACAACTCAAATTCAAATGATTTCGTTAGTTGTCGAAAAAAAAAACCTTAGATTACCTTAGTAACAAACATTGAAATGCAAAAACAATTATTAATTTCAAAATGTATGTGGTTTTAAAATAAAAGAGTTTTAAAGTCTGAAAAAAAAAAAAAAACCTCCGTGTAATCTGAAATGACAGCGAATAATACCATGGCAAAAAAAAAAAAAAAAATGATTTTCAGTCAAAATTTAATGTTAGCAATTAAATGAAAAAAAAAAAAAACAAAGTGATAACTTTTAAGATTTTTTAAGCATTAACTTAAAAAGATTTTTTCTTGTAATCGTCATAACAGTATGCTAATTACTTCAAGACAATGAGTAAAGGCAAAGGAGCAAAGTCATTAACGACGGCTTCCTCTTTGCACTGTAGGGTTGTTTATTTTATGTAGCATAGAATGCGTGAAAAGAAAATTCAAGCTAGGTAAAATAAACAACTTTACAGACACAGAAGCAATCTTAGGAAGCTCATCCTAAGATTGAATACTTTGACATTAAGGAAAAGGGATGCACAAATATGCGGCCCTGTATAATCGCACCTCATTAATTTTACTTTTTTAAAACAAATAATTGGCGGAAAATTTGCAAGGAATCAAAGTACTTCATTTTGCAAGGGGAAATTTTTTTTTTCTTCTTCATTTGATCAATTTTCCCTGAATTTTTGTTATTTTTTCAAAATTCCCAGATATTTCCCTGAGTGATAAAGTTCCCTGACTTTTCCCTGATCTGTCGCCACCCTGTACAATAGACGGACTAATGACCTGTTCTCCTGTCACTCACGACACAATACACATCTTTGGTCCACAAATAGGCATCTCCGCTATTTCGATTTTTACCCATCATCCTAAGGCGGAAATGGTGCTGAATGTGTATTCAGAAGTTTGTTTCAAAATCTAATTGTATATCTACCAATGTGACTTTGAATTGTAATACTTTAATTTGTCTTTCATTTCGTTGTCCTGTGTATTTTTCCCACTTAGATATAGGGAATACAGAATTCGCTCTAAAAATAAAAAGCTGATTATAACTGAAATTGCCGACTGAGAAAGTTATAGGCACCCCAACGGGAGGTCCCTGTGACCCCCCAGAATGTCCTCATTTGACAAATTTTGTCTGACAATTCGGTAAATTTAGAGACATTGCTGCAATTTTTAAACTCCTGAGTGTCCTTTCTCATGTGTGCATATTGCATACCCTTATTTTATCATTCGGCAAATTAAGATTTCCTCTCAAATTGAGAATTTCCCAAACATTTCCGTTCGGGGCGACCCTGGATACAGCGTCAGCAAAATCAAACTTTGTTGAAGCAACTGCTGGAAAGTTGAGAATACAGTGTAATTACCTGTCGGTTAAGTGATAATGTCTTTCACGTGATACACAAAGAGATGTCTCTGCAAACTATTTATATTTTTTTATTTTTCCTTCTCCATTAGGAGGTGAAAAAGTGCACATGTCAAGCTGCATATTACTTTACTCAAAGATTTTAATCCCGGAATCTATTGAAAAAGATTAAAAAATGCCGACTGTAACTGAAATTTCTCAGTGGGCGCTTATTGTGACGGAAAAATAAGCAGTCGTAAATCAAGCAATCGGCATATATAGTGAGCAGTTAAAAAAATGATCCTGTTTGCCATATGAATTTATCAGAATGAACATGAAGCACTGTCAAACATAGTATGAACGCACAAACTGTTCATATTTTATTTTCTCCTGTCAATGCTTATTATTCACTAGCATTCCCGTACCCGGCATTGCTCGGGTAATGGAATTAGCAGGGGTTAACAGTGCTTGGTGCACCTAGTTTCGAAAATCCCCTATAATAATTACTTATTACCTATAACTTTTTCTAATTTGGGGAGGATCCCGGGGCCCCTGGACTCCTTACATATATGCCTTTGTCCTTAACCGATCTTTAACTGTTATTAACGATCCTTTTAAAGTATTGATTATCTTTGCAAACACAGGCCATCCATTTTATTGAAACACCTATGTTTAATCAAGAACTTCTTTGTATACAACATTTTTAGTTTTTTTTTCTGGTGCTAAAATTATTAAGCTGCTTGATGAACTGACTTTGGAGAAAGCTACATAACATCGGCCGTGTGAAAAAAAGTCTTCTCTTAAATCGGTCCCTGCTACTTTTAATGTCTGTCCTTGTGACTTATTAATGGTTATTGCAAAGCAAACTTTAAGGCACTCTTCTAAATTCAAAAGGATAATCCGCCTGTGATGATGTTCTTAAAAACTTCGTTTCTAGTTTTGAAAAAATGAAAGCAATAGACAGAAACATTATGATTTGACTTGAGAAAAGTCTCGAAGAACCACGTGAGAAACAAAAACAATATCAAATTTATAGTTCGCTATCGACCAAAAGTTGAGATGAAGTTCTGAATAATGTTTTGTTAGGAGGAAAGCCTTCGAAAATAAGGGATTTGAATTCAATGACAAGTTTTAATTTCACAGAAATTAAGAGGTTTTAATTAATTTCTCCCGAACTAATTAAGATTTCGAAAAATCCTTTCTTAGTGGTTACTTTCGTAATCATGCAGACATGCCTGCCAAATTTCAAGTCTGAAGCTTCAGCGGTTTCGGCTGTGCGTTGATATATATATATATATATATGTTATCTCAGGACATTGATTTTTATATATTAAGATTATAAATGTGTGTACCATGTGTACTACATTTTTTAAAAAATCAAACGTTTTGTGAACGCCGAAACTAAAAAGTCAAAAATACCGATTCTGGTTAATTTGACGATTGGGCCCTGCCATATTTCTCACGGATCAGTCAAAGCTCCCTTAAAATGAAGCGCAAAAGAAAACAGTCGGCAAAAGAATGCTGAACAATCGTGTTTACTGTGTAAATGAGTGGAAATGGAGATCCCATTATTTATTTTATCTTGTGCCAAGTACCAAAAGGTTAGATATGTAACTTTGTTGTTTCCTTTATTTTTTAATTAATGAATGCTTTGAAATTCCGAATATTGAAAATGCCGACTCAAACTGATTTTGCCGACTGGATGAAATCACTGGGAGGGTGAGACCCCCCCCCCCCTATAGCGACGGTCCTGGTCATCTATCTCATTGAAGCTGAGAGCGGCAAAGAACTGGTAGATAAAGCAAATTTATCTCAACAGCGAGTGTCTGCAGGACAGTACGGTTTGACACGTGATTTGAAGGCAAAGCTTGGGTATTTAGCAGGTGCTCTCAGCTTCAATGAGATGACATCTACCTTCACTATTCCAGACTGATGAGTTCTAATAGGAATAACTGCATTCTCTGGATGTGATACCCGAGCTGTCTGGTACATTGCATTAGGTGCCTATTGATTTTGTTGTTCACAAAAAGCACTATATAGGGAGAATTTTGGAAGTTTCTAAATTAGACAATTTACTTTGCGCTTATATTTTTCATAAGAGAAAGATTCACTCATTTTTTTGATGAATTAAACATGTCATTTATTCAATATTTCCCCCCTTTTTACTTTCTTCTATATCTAATATATAGAAGAAAGTATAGGATTCGTGCAAATTTTCGAATTTCGAAGGATTCGAACGTTTTGAGGTGTGCTGAGTTCATTTCGACTATTTTTGGAAAATGTCTGTCTGTCTCTGTGTGTGTGTGTGTGTCACGTCTGTGTGTGAACAGTTTTTTGTGGCCGCTCTACAGCAAAAACTACCGCATGAAATTGAACGAAATTTGGTACACATATGTGCCCCTATGTGAACTTGTGCCCATTGGTTTTTGGCGCGAATTCCTCCAAGGGGGATGGAGCAATGGGACGTTTTTTGAGTTACGCGTGCTTGCTATTCCTCAGGAAGTAACTGGCGGAATCAAACAAAATTTGGTCCATATGTTGCCCCTAAAGGGAGCAGGTGCTGATTCAATTTTGGTGTCAATAGCTCAAATGGGGGTTGAGTTATAGAACGTTTTTTTGTCGTCAATTGTGACTGCTGTATCTCAAGAAATAACGAACGGAATCAAACAAAAATGTTTTGACAAGTAGCCCTTAGTGGGTATAAGAGCTGATTTTATTTTGGTGTCAACAGCTAAAAAGGGGGTAGCGCAATCGCCCGTTCTTTTTTTCCATTGTGAGTGCCCTATCTCAAGAAGTAATGCTACGTTCTGGTTGAAATTTGGAATATATGTGAATCCATATGTAAACAGGCTTTGGTTCAATTTTGACTCCAATCGCTCCAAGAGGTGTTGATTTTTTTTTTTTTTTTTTTTTTTTTTGCGAATAAAAATAGTTTTATTAATGCAACAATAAGAAAGATAAATCGTAATAGATTGTCGTCTGCGTATTTTTCGTGATTTTAATTGTATGGAAATGATCGGAAATATAATCTCAATGATGTAAAATTTTTAACTGTTGCCATCTTATGTTTGTTAATAAATAAAATATTTGTAATTAATTCAAGCAAGACTTTTAAAGTAACTTCCAATTTTCGCTCTTTGTTTTGTTTTTACAATAATTCAGACATTGGGGTGGTCGTCAAGCTTTTGCATGTGTAATTTTGTTTTTGTTAGGAATATTGCTTCCTCGTCAAGCATGGAGAGGGATCAGAAAAAGGAAAAATATAGAAGAAAGTTTCGTGATGGCCACAACATACTAGTTACAGTTATGACAATAAATAAACATAAATAAATAACATATAAAAAAAGCCATCATTTTTGAAGAAGTTGAATTTTTTATTTTGAGCACACTCCTATTAGATACTTCAGCTGATTCTTCAAAGTTAAGGTAGATTTGTTTTAGTAAGCGATATCAGGACAACCTACGTTTGACATACTTAAACTCTGCTCTGTTCCTTATGTTTTGTGTTATGTCTGATTTGTGGTGATATCTAATGAGTTAAGTTCTTTGAACATGCAACAGCTATTTCCCTGCAGAAAGCAAGCAAGAAAAAAATATGAGACAGTTAAGTTACAAAATTTTATGCATACTTAACTTAAAAATAAAACTAAAATAAATTTAAATGAATGTTTAAATTCATTAATTATTAATTACATAAAACCTGTATGACTTTCTAAAAGTTATGTTGTTTTTTGACAACACTATTTGAACAAATAAGTCTGGTTCAAACAACAGAACAAGAAACAATTTTTTTTGCCAACTTTTTTTCTGTAACTCTTATAAATCAAAACTTTACTTCCCTTTTACATTTACTTTTAAAATCAAAATTGACATTAAAAATGTAGTTCTCATTTTTAACTACCACTCTTATAATCGATTTTGCACCACTTAATTATATTGTTTTATTTAATGCAAGAATGGAACAAGCAATAATATGAGTATGTTTGAGTTCACCCTAAGAAAAATAATATAGACAAGGTAAACAAGACATTTTCCAAAAAGGTCTTAACAATCATCACGAATTTATTTTCAATAAATAGATCAATATAAATAACAATTTTATACATTAAAAGGGGAAGTAGAAAATTGATTGTAAAATTCATAACAAAAATCAAAGGAATAAATTAATGAACACATTTTCAAAAAATAAAACATGTTTAACGTCTTCTGGCTTTTCTTTCCAGTTTCTTCTGTTTCTTTTCATCGACCTCAGGTGCTGGAGCGAATATCCAGGGGGCTAAAATATTTACCCAAAGTAAATAAAATGCCCGACCTGGTGCCTGTATAGATAAAAATATATTTAAAAAAAAATAAATTGCAATTAATATTAAAAAATGATTAACATTAGCATCACATGAACCTGATTATCGCAAAATTAAATTAGCTGTAAAACAAGATTTTCCAGAAACACCATTGTTGGAAAGCTTAATAATTGGAAATTTAAGACCTTCAGCTTTCCAAACAAGCAAATGTTCGTGATCAGAACTACTTTCTTGTTGACAGCCTCACAGTAATCCTAATACTTACTCTAGATACACTATGTGTCCAAAAAAAAAGTCGCATGCCTTAATATTTGGTTGGATCACCTTTTGCGCGTATTACAGCTTTCATATGCCGTGGCATTGCTTCATCGAGCTTTTGTAGAGTATCTGTTTTTATTTTCGCCCACAATTTCATCAAGAGGTCTCCTAAACGTTCGATAGATTAAGGAAGTGTGGTGTGTAATCTTAAATCCTTTTCGAGTAGGTTCCACAGATTCTCGATTGGATTGAGGTCTGGACTTTGCGGTGGCCAAATCATGTGTTGAAATGATGCATCGTGCTCATTGAACCAAGATTTAACAGTTGTAGCCTGGTTTATTCTGGCGTTATCGTCTTGGAATACACCATTACCGTCAGAAAAATATAAGTCCATAGATGGCACAACATGATCATCCAAGATGTTAAGGTACTGTGCAGACTTCATTTGGTTGGTGCACAATGCAGCCGAGCCTAGTCCAGACGAACAGAAACACATGGGCGGATTTATGGGGGGTCAGAGGGGGCAATGCCCCCCCAGTTTTGGGAGGACATTATGTAGTAACAACACATCTTCCAAAAATTAAAAAAAAAAATTATTATTTTTTTTTTTTTGAATAGTTTAGAAAGGCATGGGTAGATTTATAGGGGGGGGGCATAGGGGGCAGTGCTCCCCCAGGTTTAGGACGACTTTATGTAGTAACTACACATCTTCCAAAATCTTAAAACAAAAAAATCATGACTTTTTCTTTTTTGAATAGTGCAATGAAAATGAAGAGAAAAGCGAATGTCCTTTTCTGATGGGAGAAAAGAAAAAGGGGAGGGGGGGGGGGGGACGAACATTAAATACGAATAGTACAACTGTCACTGGGATGCTGAAAGTGTGTCTAAATTCACTATTTTGGACTGAAAACCATTTGGGCAAGTATATGAATGAAAATATAAACTAAACAAGCCATACATTAAGCTGCAACACTTATAATCATTGACGATTATTTTAACAAATTAGAACCTAAAGCAAAAGGGAAAAAACTCCCCCACCCCCCATTAGCGCTAACAGACCGATCTACTCGTTATGATTTGTGTCCACATTTCAAGTATATTTATACACAATAAATATTTATGTTCTTAGTAAATTAATTGGCAATTTGAGAAATTCTAAAAAACAAAATACATAGTTTTTTTTTCTTTTCTCTCTCTTTTTCTTTTCTTTTTTCTAAGAGAGAGAGAGAAAATAAATACTA
The DNA here is from genome assembly GCF_026930045.1 of Uloborus diversus. NCBI lineage: Eukaryota > Metazoa > Arthropoda > Arachnida > Araneae > Uloboridae > Uloborus > Uloborus diversus. The sequence goes on from NC_072736.1 coordinate 120,320,084, forward strand.
CCGCAAACGGAATAAATTTCAGTTATCTGAGTGTTCTGATTAAATGATTTTTTTTACTTAGAGGGAGAGTACAATTTTACTTACTTTATAAATACTATTTAAAAAGTAAGGTAAGTCATAATTATCTAAGTCTAAGTGAGTCAGACCTTGTCATTATTGAAAACTAAATAATTGAGTCATCAAAAGTTTCGAAAAAATTTACTGAAAGTTTATAAAAGTCTATAAAAACCTAACAAAGCTTGGTAAAATCGTAAAAATCCTTTAAAAGTAAAAACTGACGAATTTTTGTAAAAATCACAAACAAATCAAGCAAAAATTTGCAGGTAAGAGTGATATACAAATAGGGCTGAATTTGCCTATAAGGTAAACAAACTATTGCTTAGGGCCCCTGCTTTGAAGTTGGTCCCTAACTCCAAAAAAAAAAAAAAAACATGATTCGTTCTTTAAAAAATGGAAATTGCTTGAAAAAACTAATTTCATTTTTAAGTGCTTGAAAACCTTGAATATTTGGAAATGTGTGACTACAAACCTTAAAGTTTAAAATTTCTAACAAATGGTAGAGGGGGAGGAATGCCAAAATATGTTAAATTTAGCTCCTTGCCACATCCTGTATTAAAAATGTAAAAATCATGGTTCTCACGTTTGTAACATATTATTTGAAATAAATTTTTGTGACTCACATGTTTCATATCTTGCTCTTTATTCAATCCCGAATGCAGTATTTTAGAAATTCTTTTGTATTGATTGTTTTTATCTTATTTCTTCTGCATATTGTCTATCTGTTTAGCATGGAAAAAAATACACACTACTTCTATTTCTTTTCGTTTTCTGCCCCACTTGAAACTGAAAAAAAGTTGTTGTCATGAGAAATCTATGGTTTCTTTTAAATTTAAAATAGCTATTTCTCATAAAGTTTAAACAGGACTGTAAAAATTTACAATCAAGTACTAAAATATCAGAGACTGGAAAGTACAAATGAAGTGTGTTAAATAATTTTATTTATTCTAGAGTCCTTGAAAATAATTAGATAACTATTTGAAAATCCTAAGCTAAGTGGGCTCCAATTACTTCTACTGCATATTGCTAATCTGTTTAGCCAGGAAAAAAAAATATACACTACCTCTATTCCTTTTCGTTGTCTGCACTATTTATAATTCAAAAAAGTTGTTGTAATGAGAAATCTATAGTTTATTTTTTCTTTCAAACTTAAAATGGCTGTTTCTTACAAAGTTTGAACAATACTGTATAACTGTATAATCTAGTTATCAATTTCAATGTCTATGCAATCAACCTTTATAAGGCTTCAAAATGCAGAATTTTATATCCATTGTACAAAATTTCCTGCGGGGGGAAAAAAACCCCGGCCCCCTAAAATTGGAGCCCTGCATCAATCTCTTGATACCAGCTCCCTCTCTTACGGTCAATTCAAAAAGGACAGCATGAAAACACGCATTAATGAAAACGACACACAAAAAAGTAAAGCATGGACTTATGCATGACAGGAAGCAGACAAAAACATGAGAGTGGGGTGCAATAAAAATGTTGCTAAAAAAGAAAAAAAATCCTGCCCCCCCAGGAACTCAGTCCTAAATCCGCCTATGCAAAAACAACCCCAGATCATTACATTGCCTCCAAAAGAGTGCACAGTTTGAACGAGACATGTAGGGTCCATTGCTTCTTGTGGCTTTCTTCGAACCCTGATGGGTCCGTCATCTTGAAAGAGCGTAAATCTTGACTCATCAGACCACATGACCTTTCCCCAATCATTAACAGTCCAATTTTTATGATCTTTTGCAAATTTCAGTCTCTTTCTTCGATTAATGGCACTCACAAGTGGCTTTCTTATTGCAACACAGCTTCTTAGTCCCGATTTTTGAAGTTCTCGTCGCATTGTGTGCTTGGAAGTTGTTTTACTTCCCTCGTTGAAAAGTGCTGTGAGTTGAATTCTTACGATTTTTCTTCACTAATTGCTTTAGAGAACGCCGGTCACGTTCGTCCAGAATGGATTTACAACCACAAAGATGTCGCGAACAGGTAGCTTCTCCTCCGTCTTTCCACCTTTTAATGATGCGTTGAACAGTTTGCAATCCTATACCACTAATTTCAACTGCGTCTTTGCATTTTGTCCCACTTTGGTACAGGCCAACAATTTACCCCTTTTTGAACTCTGTTACATCACTTCCTCGAACACAACTGCCGATTCCAGGCATGCTTACTTCGAACTAAACAGTGCAACGCCCGCATTTTAAGCTTGCATCGAGCAAAGATTTATGCAAATATCTGTAAAACTCATCAAATCACTTTCTTCCAAAATTGGAATGTTTAAAATTCGACCGCGACTTTTTTTTTTGGATACTTAGTGTATATTTGCTCTGAGAAATATATGACAAAAAAAAAAGTGAAATAAATACCACTTTAAGTTGGAAAACCGATCAAAATATTTTAAAGTACATACAGTTGAATCCTACTACAGCAAACCCTCAATGGATTGGCTTAGGAGGTCATTATAACTAAAGGTTTACTTGGGGTCAACGAGAGGCTATGTCAACCTATACAGAAACTAGGGCCCAAACCATTGAAACATTTAAAACGGCAGTTCTCAACCTAGGGGCGAAGAAGAATTTCAAGGGGCGGGAGAGATAAATACAGTTGGCTCTCTGTTTAGCGATGCTCTATTTAACGACTTTCTCTATCTACCGACGCCTTTTTACAGTCCCAGATGGTCCACTGTAGTGTTAAAAGCATTCTATTTAAGGACGCTTTCTACTTAAGGACGATTTTTTGTGGTCCCTTGAAAGTTCTTAAACAGAAAGCCAACTGTATCAAGAATAAAACTAACAATGATTTATTGAAATTTGTAGTCACATGTGAACATTAAATAACAGTGTCAGTCCGCTCATTAATTTTGTGATAGTGATCAATGTGCACACCAACCTCACCTAGATCCTAAATTACCTCAAAAAATTTGAATTTTTTCCTTTTATTTTTGGAATTCATATGTTCTAGTAATAATAGGTTCATTGCTTACTAACTAATTTCAGCTGTTCTAATCAGCTCCAATTTCCTGTTGTATTGCTTGTTAGTACAAGCAGTACAACAGGAGAGGACATGACCTGATAGATGTATCAACCACATACTAGGGTTGGCCTAGCAGTCAAAATTTTACCATATTCATTACTGAATATTTGAGAAAACTTATATGAATTTACCTGTTTCTAATATTTTTATTTTTACTCATACATTCGTTTACTGTACATGTGGGAACACATAATTTTTTTCATGTACTCACAATACCAAACAGTAATAATTTATTCCAATTTTGTTTTCTGTATGTGGCACAGCATAGCCTATTAAGGCTTTTGCACCAAAAAAGCCCTAATAGAACCAAAGCTTTGTGTATGTTACTCTCAAAATAAATAAAGAAAGGGGACATTTCGATTATTGGTAAATTGGCATGGCCATCAAATTTTTGGTGGGAATGATTTTTTTTTGGATACCATGTTGCCCTCTGATAACTCTATATAAACTTCTCTACTTTTTGTTTACATATGCAAAGGAAAAACATTTCTATCGCTGGCCATTGGTGCCAAAAAAATGACGCCAATGGATAAATATCGCCAACTTCACAATTATCGAAATCTTCTTGAATGAAATGATACTGCAAAACTCAGTTTATACGTAAAACTTCTGTGAAAAAAAAACTTCTAAAAAAAGTCGACTATCATTGGTTACGTTACCTTGACCTTTGCTATTAGAAGTGTAAAATTTCGAACAGTCAAATGAACCAACCCTACTTGCTGCATTAAAAATTGTCCACTCACAAGATCTGGACAGCACAATAGTAGTACAATTTAAAAAAGTTTGTATTTGTGATTTGTTTATGGTTAACGGCTGTGTATAACTGATGTCACACTTTTTTTTCAACATATTTGAATCCCTCCCCCCTTTGTCACAAAGTTTCACACTTCACCATACCCCTTCTCTCTTTGGCATATGTCACACTGTTTTTCATAAACATTCTTATAAAAAAAATCTTGCAATGTCACATTCTCCCAATTGTATGTCTCTTTTGTCATTTTTTCCCCCTTGTCACCAACTGTTACAATTTCATTAACCCCACTTTAAAGCAGGACTTCATTCTTGGACAGCACCCTGCTTTGTGATAACCCACTGCAAGTAGATATTTCCCTACTATTTGTTTACGCATGCAATGCAAAAACAATTCTCGTGCAGGCTTTGGTGACAAAAATTTGACGCAAATGGATAAAAATCACCAATACCCCAGAAAAATGGAAAACTTCCTGAATAAAATGATATTGCAAAATTCTGTTAATACGTAAAACTTCTGCATAAACAATATTCTTTGTAAAAAGATCACTTAATCATGCAAATTATTCAATATCATTGAGTACCTAAGTAGGCATGACCTTTTCCGTTAGAAATATAAAACTTCCATCTATCAAATGAACAAACTTTACTTGCGACTGCATATAAATAAAATTAAGTATTAAAGTTACAAAAACAATCAAAAGGGAAAGATTTTAACTGTCCGTAATTGCCTACCAAGCCTAAATAATAAAAACGAATGCAATAATTTCATTCCTTTACGCTCAAGCAAGAAATGGCAACACATATTATCCAGCAATTTCTTCGTGCTAAGTCAAGTGAAAAATCAAATAAAAATGAATTTTCGCTACCTTATAATTGCTTCTAGCTCCTTTTCTAGTCATCTTAGTGAATTTCTGTTTTCGAGCCATAAAAGGAGGGGGGGGGGGGGGGGTAATGTTTTTAGAAGTATTTTTCCCGATCTCTCCAACCGTACCGGAGAACTAAAATGCATTTTTTATGTAGAAAAAGCGGTTCAAAAAATGAATTAAAACTTAATGTTTCACGCTTCCAACAATGAATTTCAACAATGGAAAAGAGGTAAAATTAAAATTTTTGAGTTTTGCTAACTAATTAAGGCCTAAAAAGAGGCCGCTGGTTGAGTACTTAGGTCGGTCTCTGAGAGTCGGACTGAAGCCACCTACCATACGATTCACCCATAAATAGGTTCTTTGAAGTATTTCTAACTGCATTATAGGGCAAACCAAGGAAAAGCTCAGGCTGCACAAGCAGAGCCTGAAAGTTTCAGATTTCCTGATTTAAAAAGTCTGCTACAATTGAAATATTTCTAATTTGGGTACACTACAGTAGTCAGAGCAGTGTCCAAGGGGAGCATTTTAGGGGTTAAACCCCTCCCATTAAAAAAAAATGAATCTTTTAAATGATTTTCCAAAATGTATTTTAAGCTTAAATAAATTTTATAGTTAAGACAATAATGCAATGGTCACCCTCTTTAATATTTTCCCCCTCTTGATTATTTTCCTGAATTGTGTGTAGGATTCCCAAGTGGTTCTAGGAAAAAACGTCCCCAGCAAAACGTCCCCGGAAGAAAAGTCCCCGGAAAAAATGTCCACTAGGAAAAAACGTCCCCTTGAAAAAACGTCTCGTATAAACAAAATTGAGATGCTAAGTTTTTTTTATCATTTTATGCAATTGTTTAAAATTTTATCAGCATTTAGTTGAATATATTGAATTAAGAAAGGATTTTAGTGGTGCCATCTGTTAAGTAGCTGGTTAACAAGACGCGTACGTCACTGCCTTTGTTAATTGCTCCAATCCCCTACAGTAGTACGGCTCTAGTTAACCAGCTAGCTAATAGATGGCGTCACTAAAATCATTTTAATTTCATGTGTAGTTTTCTTGGTACTTTAAGTTAAAAACTGAATTTCGAATTTTAATGGGAGATTTTTTTTTTTCTGTTTTTTGTAATCGCTAAAAGTGAATTTCAGGTTTTAATATTTTAATGCTTTGCTGCGTCCCTGATGAGGAAACTGTGCAGAGGAAAATAAGAAACTGATGTCAAGTGCGCATGCGCTGCTTTGAAAACTACATTTTTGCCGCCAAAAGACTCAGTTGCATATGACTGCTTGAAGTGGAAAGTATAGTTAATATTTGTTGAAATGCAAAATGCCTTTAACCTTTACAAAATCAAACAAAGGTAGAAATGTTTTGCACGATGAGGGATATTCCTATGTTAAGCAAAAGAACGGAACAGATGAAAAAGAAATATGGAGATGCGTAGAGTGGTACGTTAATAAGTGTGCCGGACGAGTTCACACACGAAGTGGTGAAGTCATCAAAAGACGCGGATGCCACAACCATGTTGAAGACAGTGTATGCCAAAGAATGCGTATTGTAAAAAATGAAATTAAAAGAGCGGCAGAAAAAACTCAAGAAGCACCTGGACGCATCATTACCGAGGCAGTCATGAATTTGCCATTGTCAGCGCAAGCAGAACTACCGACCAAAGATTCATTGAAAAGAACGATACGGAATCAAAGAAATCGAGTTGCAGCACCTCTTCCAGAACCGCAATGCTTTTCGGGTTTTGATATTCCGGTGCCATATAACGAACACAAAGGCGAAAGCTTTATTGTTTACGATAGTGGAAGAGGACCTCACCGCATAATTATATTTGGCACTAACCGCAATTTGGATCTTTTAGCTTCGGCGGAAGAAATATTTGCTGATGGGACTTTTAAAGTCACTCCCAAACCCTTTGAGCAGCTCTACACTATACACGCTGTGAAATATAATTGCAACTTTCCGTTAGTGTTTGCTCTCTTGCCAAATAAACAACAAGGGACGTATAAAAGGGTTTTGGATGAGATATTAAGATTGCGATCATACTGGAGGCCGAAGTTCGCTATAATAGATTTCGAAAAAGCAGCAGAAAATGCTATACGGGAAACATTTCCGTCCATTGAAATACATGGCTGCTTTTTTCACTTTTGCCAAGCTGTTTACCGAAATGTTACAGGGGAAGTGCGAAAAAATTACTGTGATGATAATAATCCAGATTTTGCACTGTATCTTCGACAACTCCCTGCTTTGGCTTTCGTTCCTAAGGGTCAAGTTGTCGAATCATATGAGCAATTAATTTGCTCTCCTTTTTTTGAAGAACATGAACAAATGCTCGGCCAGCTCTTAAATTATTTGGAGAGCACTTGGATTGGACAACTCGTGCGAGCAAACAGAAGAAGGTCTCCCCGTTATTCGGTAGAAATGTGGAACTGCCATGAAGTCACAAAAAGGAACATACCGAGGACTAATAATTCGATAGAGGGCTGGCACCAATCATTTTCTTCTTTGTTGTCTGGGGATCATCCCACTATTTGGAAATTTATTGATGGCCTCAAATTAGAGCAATCAAAAAATGAAGCTGAGATTGAACAGTGCATTGCTGGTTTCGTTGCTCCACACCCAAGAAAATCATACAAAACACGCCATCAAAATATTTTGACAATTGTTAATGATTTTGAAAATAGAAACCTTTTGGACTATTTGCGTGGTATCGCCCATAATTTTAATTTTACAGTTTAAAATTGGTTATCCCAGCTGTCGCATTTATTTGCAACATTTTTGTTTGAATTCCTATAATTACACGTAAGTAACTTTGATGAAAAGGGATAATGTTAAGTTTTGTGTTAATAGTTAATTTGCCTTTTTTTTTATTTTAGTCCATTACAAAGTAATATGTAATTTTAATCATTTAAAAAGTGTGCAAAATGTTATGTTTTGTCAATTGATTTAAAAATTCTAAATTAACTTGCTTTAAGAATTGGCTTTCAATATTTTACATCAACTCATTATAAAGTACGTAATTCTAATGAAACGTGAAAGAAATGTTATATTTAATTAACCGTTTTAAAAAATCTTTTTGGATTGAAATGCCATAACAGTTTATTTGCATTTTTTGTTTTAACTTATTACAATATGCACAATTTTTACGAAAAATGAGAACAATATTGTGTTGCATCAGTTTTTTTTTTAATTGTTAAACATAAATATTTTAATTGCAATGAGAAGTGAGCGAAATTAACACAGTAAAGTAATTAACACATAAGTAATTAAAGGCTTTTTTTTTAGAATTACGTTTGCATGTGCACCAATATTTTAGCGGTTTTATTTAGTTTTAATAAACAAAAAATATAAAGTTTAGTATATTGTCAAGTAGCCACCAGTAAAATTTATTTACCAAATATTAAAAGTATATAAAGTATGCAGTTTAGTCCTGAGCATCGAAAACTACCAGTTTTTTAAAATCGATTGATATGTATTTATTTTATTTGTTTGACAACTCGTTGCATAAACATCTCCTTATTCGCCATGTATAAACCATTCGTTTTCATTTTGTTAATGAAACGTTATGTCTGTTTACATACAGTAATTCATGCACAGTGATGCTCTTTCATTACCATAAAACAGAGTATTCCAACAAATACTGCACAAAATTCAATTCGTCAGTGGAAATGGTAACACACTTTGCATCTCAATTTTGTTTACACGGGACGCATTTTCATCGGGGACGTTTTTTCCAGGGGACGTTTTTTCCTAGGGGACATTTTTTCCGGGGACTTTTCTTCAGGGGACGTTATTTCCGGGGACGTTTTGCTGGGGACGTTTTTTCCTGTCACCTTCCCAAGTACCTTCGCTGCTAAATGTTTGAAAAAACTAACGATGAAGGAATGGCCGAAAAGTCTTCCAATTCTAAGCATGCAGAGAAACATTATTTAAAGAGAGTATTATGATGTACTCCTCCCCCCCCCCTCCAAAAAAAATAACTGAAGGACAAGGGAAATGGTTATTATTTTTACTTTTTTAGGGGTTTTTTTATGGTCAAAAAAGGAACTCTTTTTGGGTTTTGGGATAGGATATATCCTCAAACCCCTTCCCTTTGATATGCCTTTGGTGTTGGATGAATTTGTCGTTTCACGTGTCAAAAGAATGTCTCTGTGCAAAACAGCAATTGTTTGGTATAAAATTTCTATTTTCATTAAATTCCTGTTTCATATTTGATGAAGATAAAAAGAAAAGAAAAGAAAAAAGAAATTAGCATTAGGTGGCATAGAAGGAATGTGTATGGGTGACATTTTTTCCACTTTTACAAAATGTTGAACGATACAAAAAACGATTTTATTTAAAAAAACCACAAAATGTAAAAAAAGAAGTTTAGTTATCGAATTAAACTGAACTATTCAACATGTTTAGTTAGTTTTCCTTTGACAATGTAAGTTATAAAGGAAGAAAGTTTGAACCCCTCCCCCTTTTTGAAAACCTGGACACAGGCCTGGTAGTAGGATTCAACTGTCTATGCATCTTGCAAAACACTTTACTTTTAAGATGTGAATTAAAAGCACAAACCCACTAATGTCAGTAAAATTAAAGTATAGGGGATAAAAGTTCTTACCAGAAGCCAAAATGCCAAAATGTAATTGGAAAATAATGAGAGAACTTGAACACCAGCAGTAAGAATTATTAAATCCTTCAGATGTCTGAAAAATATTAAAACATTCTTAAAAAAAGGTTACTCTAAATTATAAACACACAAACATAAAATTATTATGTACACAAGTTTATTTTTTCTAAACAATCATTCTCATCTATAGATTGAGTATAAAAATTATTATCAATACCTTCTAATTATTTTTAAACTTTATATTAAAATCAAAAAATTACTTCTCTTTTACATTTAATTTATTTTCAAAATCAAAATTGACATTAAAAATGTAGCTCTCACTTTTTTCAAAGCAACAAGTATAAATTTTCAGCTAAATAGAAGAACTCACTCTGAAATTCCGGATTCCATGTTAAGATCGATGCCACCATCGAGTAGCTGCCCCGTTTCAGAAAAGGAGGCTTTTGCCATATAGTTCATGAATTGCAGACCACCAGCATAAACCATTATTGAAAAGAGTAAGACCATCTGAAAGAAATGTATCCTGGATTCAATAACAAAAACTAAGCTTTTCTAAAAAATAATAAATAACATGTGAGAACAATACTGCAACTAAAATTTTCCTTTCCCAGCTGTTCATGTGTTAATGATTTCCAAATTTCCAACATTCTATACCTGTGTGCAGCAGCGGTTTCCCTATATCATCGACACCATGCTAAACTAACGTATGTGAAAAACTACATTTTTCAAATTTGATGTTTTTTGTAGTACTCAAAAAGGGCTACTGGTTATAGCTACTTTAAACAATAGTTTTTTAACTCTTTAAGTTGTCTATAAAATTAAAACATTGAAAACAACTAAACGCATCAGGTGGAAAAAAAATTATATTCAGTGGTTTTAAAAAATCAAATGTAAAAAGGAGAATTTCCACACTCTACCCCTTTTTATTATAACATCAGAGATAAACTAAAATTTTGTATTTAGGGATTCAAGTTTGAAAAATTGTCAGGTAAAGTTCCAAAACCCATTCCTTCTTCTAACGGCATCAGATGGGTTACAATTGCAATTTGAGGGCTTTAATTTCGAAAATTTCTGGGGAGAGTCCCCAAACATCCCTCTCAGTACCAGAGGAAAATAATAACTAAATAACCTTCCCTCATTTTGACAAACTGGGAAGGAGTGGAAAATCTTAAGTTGTGTTCGACCTCTGAAAATCATAGCTATGCCTTTCAATGGCCTCTTTTGGAAAATGCATAGTAGAAAGAAGTGACGCAAAAATAGTGACCAAATTATCAGAATTAAACAAAACAAACTATTTAACAAGATTAAAAGTTCTATGAAAATCATAATCTGCAAAGTAAATAAAATAAGCCATTAAATAACATTAAAAAGTGCATTGAAACATAAAAAACTCCACAAATAAAAACAAACATATATATATTTTTTTCTGCCAAGTTAGAAAGTAAATACTTTGCCAAGCACCCCTGTACCACTATTCTACAGTCTTATGGATAAAAGCAAAAAATACACAATAGTTTTCTTACCACTGTTAATGCTGTGAAGTGTTCCCAAAAGAAAATGAGCATTATACCTACGTAGAGGAACTGAAAATGAAAAAACAAAAACCATCAAAATTTTGTAAAAGTAAAAGCAGAAAACGATTTTTTTTCTGAAAATATCTTTAGCACATTACATGATTCTTTCATACAATTTATCAGGGCTGTGGAGTCGGAGTCGAAGTCGGACTGATTTTCGGATAAAGGAGTCGGAGTTGGAGTCGTTAGAAAACATGCCGACTCCGACTCCGGGCTTCTTTTTTTCTTTCCTTTTCACTGACTCTCCTTGCATTTTTTAAAAACTGATTACCAATTGGTTCGATTACATGTATAAAAAGATACTAATGAGAAAATAACTGCCATTATGGCAATTAGCTAGCTTGAATGCTTACCGAACTTTCTGTAGCCGTCCCCTAGTTTGCTTGCTTTTTAACTTAACTAATAGCAACTGTCAGCAAACGGTTTTGTTGCCTAACATTTTCAAGTAATCACTTTCAAATAAAAATGAAATATAGTGTTTTGTTCGATCTCACTTATAAAATAGTAAAAGAAACGTAACAAATTAGTAAGTCGACACCCGTAGCTAAGGTTGAAACGTTTAAGTGTGATCGTCAAATTCAAAGAAGTTCTGGCGCGAAAGCACAAATCCAAAAGACTCGATGAAATAATCTAATGTTTTTATCTTTATTAAGACTATTTCTGTAAGCTTGGTTCTCACTAAAAAGAATGGAACAAAATAAGTAAATGATTTCTTGATTACAACACTCAAGAATTGCAGTTAATCTTAAAATCTTCATATTTAGGTTAATTCTAAAGCAGCCAATAAAATTTAAATTAAAAATTTAACGAAGAAGAAATATAGGCATAGTAAAAGTTATTCGTACAAATTTGTATACCGCCGCGTTTTATGTAAAATTAGCTCCTGACGTATATGTGCCCCATTTTCGTTGAAATTTTTTTGATGAAATATAATTTAAAATATATTCGTGAAAATTTTCAGAATTAAAGTATTTATATTTTTTTATAAACTCTGAAATTAACTTTGGGTGTCATCTACCAGATGGGTGTCAACCGGGGCAAACCACCCCCTCTGAAGAACTTGGATTTAGAAAAAAAAGTTTTTTTTCTCTCAAGTTACAGCTTTCAAAAATTGAAAGCACACGATTTGATCAATATCTATTTGTTAAACATTAAAGGGGGGGGAAATTACAGATAATCCTTTTTAAAATTTTTAAAAGGGATTTTTAAGTCATCTCACTTTTTAACTCGTAACTATTGGAAAGTTTGATTTTTAAATTGAATTTCTAACGTTGTATGGCGTCTTGGGTTTACAATAAAACACAAAATGCGAAATTTTCATAAAAAGGAATTAATATTTCAATCTGTGTTAAGAGGTTTTCCCCCTTCCCTTGAATGGAGAGAGGGAGTTGAAAAAATACAATTAAAAAAATAAAAAAAAATTCGGAGTCGGAGTCGGGCGTTTCAAAATCTAGGAGTCGGAGTCGGGGTCAGAGTCGGCCATTTTCTTTCCGACTCCGCAGCCCTGCAATTTATTAGTATGGGAAAAAAGATTACTTAGCAAACAAATAATTTGATAAATTTAAATCAAAATAAATCTCAATAAGTACATAATAATACACTTTATTTGGATAGTGACAAAGTATAGTAAGCAATTTTTATTCATGCTTGAAAAACTAAAAAAACATACAGCATACCTGACAACATCTACCAGAAAAAAATCAAGTAGATGATTGAGACACACAGCAATATCATATTTTTAACTGTTATTTAGGCAAAAAAAAAAACTTTTTTACTATCCATCAAAGTACAATTAGGTGCAAGTTCCTAACATTACATACACAATCAAGAGAAACACTCAAAATGAAAGAATCTCCTGGAAAAACTAGTAGAGTAGGCGGGTATGAAGAGTAGAACTTTGTTTTACATGGATCTATTTTACGCGGTTTCGATTATATGCAGTTTAAACTTCGACTTTTATTTTATTTTACGCAGATGAATTTTGATTCAACGCGGATATGGCATTGCAAACCAGATAAAATTTTCCCCTCTTTCAAAATCGAAACACCTGAGATTGTGGATAACAAGTAATAAACTGCATTTTTGCATGCTATCAAATGAGCTTGGGCCAATGGAGGCATTTTTTACGATTGGCTCCATTTCCATGGGATGTAAACCCCGTGTAAAACGAGGGTCTAGTGTAATTGAAAAACATAGTACAGTGACATCTTGGAGCAACCAATTCATTAAATGTGATTCGCCATAATCTGCAAAACTTCTCAAAAGTAAATAATACATTTTGCAATAAAGAAGCCCCTATATTCTATAATCAAATATAACCGTCTTTGTTAATGAATCAGGTTTCCTGCATTTTCTCTTTAATTAAAATTTTTTCAATAAAAAAATACTTTTTAAAATTATGAAATGAACAATATGATAAAAATAAATACAACCAAACCTCATTAAGCTGCCAACCTTAATTATGGGATGAAAGTTGGTGACTTTAGGAGCAGTTTAGGAAGGTTTCACCAATCCTTCACAAATGCATGTTTTTAGGAAAATACATTTAAAAGCATGTATTTTGCTAAATGAACATTGATAGCAATTATTTTTCCTCCCGTATTTCTCTGACAGTTCTTGGGCAACCTTTTATTCCAGAATTTGGTAAAGAAAATTAGCAATAAATAGCTGGTTTGTGGCTTGATTTTTATTTTTATACTTGCAAAAACAGAGAAATTCTTCCTTTCTCTTATTCGCTGCAACATGAAAAAATGTGATTTTTTTCTAGCTTCACTTCGAGCCCCCTCTCATTGTAGCCAGGGTTATAAATGTCATTGAAAAAATTAAAAAAATACCCTTCGAAATACTGCCGGCCCCGTTTAAACGAATACTGTCTGTTCCAAGAAATATTATTCAATTAAGCGGGGAACTTTTATTTACCTTTCCTGGTTGACAACTTTTGTCTTAAAATGTAATAATAAATCAATACCTAAGTAATAGAAGAAAATATGTTTTTGATTAAAAAGCATTTTAAATAAGCTAAGTAATAAACAAAATTGTATTATAATTATTACCGTCAATTTGCAATAACTCAAAGCTAAAGGGACCGACTAAAAACTTTGACTTATCGGCAGTTCGACTTACCGCTAGTTTCGGTTTTCTGTATTTTAATATTAAAAACCATTTAATTTATACGTACACATAACAGACAAAATTACAGAACTTAAAAGCTTTTAAGCACAATATGCACAGTTTCTCCGTGAAGAGTTCTGAAGACAAGGTTATGTCTGGTCTCGAACTTCTCCAGCCATAAAGCACTGACTTGGAAATTGTTCAGTAATAAAGCAAAATTCGTTGCTTTCTCACGCAGCAAAGACCTACTTATAGGAATCGCATGGTCTTGATTTCGATACTGCTGGAATCACTCAAAAAGAGCTTATTCTACATCAGGAAAGGTGCACATCTTCGTTCGTTTCAAATTCGGATTCATGGATTAATATAGTTTTTTGAAGCTTCTTCTTTTTCTTATAATATCGTTGATAGAGTAATTTGGAGTTATTCCATATTTCAGTGCAATATCTTTCTTTTTCATTATTGGATTCTTTTCAAAGTCATAAATAAAATTTACTTTACTTTCTAAATCCAAGATTTTTAGCTTTCGCTTAGACATCTTTTATAGTAAAGAACACTCTCTCGCTCTCTCTCAGGAACTTATCAGCAAATGATAGAATTAAAAAATGAAGGGGACGCATCTTATCATAGTTCAGCCTTTGAATAAAGGTATAATCAATTGACTTGACTACTTGACAGCTTAAAAGCAGATTTGTAGTCCGGCAACAAGTGTAAACAGCACACTACAACAAAAGGAAACAAGCTATACTCGTTTCTGCACATGTAACTCCTTTATCGCATATTGACTCAACATGTGTTCTCCTTGCTTTAGAGGACTATTGTGCAGGAATTGAGAGTGAAAGTGGAGGAATTCTTCTCTCAGAGAATTACTTTTTTCTTTCCTTCTTTCGTTCCTTCGAAATAAATTTCAAGTTATCTTTGAAAAACTTCGAGTTAAAGGAAGTTAACTTTGAGAATAATGAGAATAATTAGCATGGAATTAAAGACAAAGGGATTAGGACTTGATAAAAACTACAAGTTACAGTAATATTCGAGTTATCAGACTTCGAGTTATCGCGAATTGATTGCATAGTACAAGTACATAGAAAATTATAAATATGTAACTTACAACTTAAGGTATTAAATCTTTGTTTCGACTCTTTTTTTTCAGTTCATATTTTGTGGAGAACAGGGTTCATACTCTATTTGGATGAGAAAAATCCATGACTTTTCCAAGACTTTTTCATGACTTCATAAAATTGTTCATGACCTTGTTACAAGAAGGGAATAGCACTATTTAATATCAAATTTGCCAATTTTTTCAGAAAAAAGCATTAGCAAAACTCCTACACAAGTGCCACTACCTCGTCGAAGCAATTGTAATTGCAAAATTATCAGTGTACACCTAAAAATCTATTCTTTCTTATTTGTCTTCATCACATAAATTTAAAATCTCAAAGCAAAGTAAAAATACAGTGAATTGAATATAGTGATTCTTAAATACTCTTAATTTTATTAACAGGCAGAATGATAATGAATGGGACAAAGGTTGAATGAGTTATTACTGAGTTTCAATAGATTTTTCAAAAGTTGCCTTTTAATGTCAACTGCGCATTTAACCATAAATATAACCTGACAGTATTTTCGTTTTTTAAAGTAAAGCCATTCTTTAGCAAATTCATGTTTCTAAACCAGATATTTAAAAAAAAAAACTGTTAGTAAGGGCCGTGGTAGCCTGATCGGTAAGGCATTGGACTCGGGACCGAAGGGTCTCGGGTTCGATCCTCACTGGTCGAAGACCCACCGTTGTCATTAATGGTGGCTGGGCGACGTTAAATATGCTCGTGGTCACAATGTCCTCCAAGTGAAATGATACCTCTGGGGGTGCCAGACTAGGAAGTTATTCGGCTCCTGGACTGGTTCTAAATTGTCTCTCGAACTGTTCATAGATGGCACCACCATCTATTGTGTTGTCTGTGTGCTGTCCTGGAAAACAAAATTCCGGAAACATTGTGTGGATTAATAGAGGTATAAGCTTCCCTAGTGGAATAGCAGAAACCTCAATATGTGTGTGTGAAAGAAAGAAAGAAAGAACTGTTAGTAGAGTGAATAAATTTTCTGATTCATAACTACTTGTTAACTTATTTGCACATTTTTAAATGCACATAAATTAATAGGTTCAGAAATTCCAGAACATTGTGTTTGATTCCTGATATTGAACGTAGCAGTGAGTATCAGGGATTAGTTTTGCAGGCCGCATGTACTACTGGGTACTACTGATTTAGAGTGTACTAGAATTCCCCTACTTCTGTATCCCAATGCCTGACTAAAGATCTTCATTTCTAAAACCTTCAACAATTTAAGATAAACTATGATAAGTTTAATAATAAAGTTTTTACAAGTGATGGAAAACTCGGATGCAATTGAATTGCATTTTTTTAGTGAGCGAAATCAAAAATCTGCATGCTTGATTCTACAGAATATATAAGAAGTGCTAAAAATAATGGTAAATTAAAAATGAGTAATGGTCCAAGTAGTAAAATTACATTGCAAAAAAAGACGAGTGGATGCTACAGAAGTGGATGCAATGAGATTTCAAAATTCAGACTTGTTTTTGGGATTATTCAACTTTCCAGTTTTAATAGCTTTTATGTGCAATGCTGTTAAATCACTCAAGATTTCTAATGCTCTTTTAGCTACCCTTACTTTCTCTTCAGTCAGGACATTTTTCCGTGACTTCAAATAAATTTCCATGACTTGGAAAGAAAATTTCAATTTTCCATAACTCTTCCAGGTCTGAAATATGCTAAAATTTTTTCCATGACTTTCCAGGATTTCCATGACCCGTACAAACCCTGGGAGAAAGTCCAAAATAGTGGATTCCTTGCTCAAGGTATTTTGAGAACAATTTTCTTACTTCAATTACCACTGTTTAAGTAATTAATATTTCTCAATTTCTTATCCTCTGCAATGTTTATATTTTGTTGTGTTTTTTTAATTTAATTATCGACTGTCTGTTGGTTATGGCAACTATAAAAGAAACTAGATAGAATAGTGGAAACGCTTTGGTGAAATATGAATGTTGTTTTTCCCACCCATTGTTAACCCAAAAATAAAATTTTAAATTCTTAAGTCAGTAGTTGCTCTTACATTTAATTTATTGTTTACATATATAAAATTTTCTCAGCAAAAATATATATGAATGATGATTATTATCATTAGATTATCCAGCAAAATTATTTGATATTAAGCAGGGATCTCAAAAATTACACACATGTGGAAAGATTGGGTTCTGCGAGATTTGATTCGTATAAGCGGGGTATTCATTAATCCGTTACCCGATTAAGCAGGGCTGACAGTTATATAAAAATTTATCTAAAATGTACATTCATTTATAAATAATGAAAGAAATATTAATTCTAAGTCCATATATTTTTTTAATAACGTAATAAATAAACAACATTGATTTGAGAATGCAGTAACTATTTTAGTTTGCACTGAATAAAGTTCACTCATTTAGTCATAGCAGAAGACACATCAGGGATGAAGACTACCTTCAGGAAGGAATTTCCCTCAACAAATAAGAAGGGGTTACACTGGCCCCTTCAGTCTTTTTAGGTATACAGCAATTTCCAGCCTTTCTACTTTTGATGAAATTGATGTCAGAAAAATTTATTTTGACAGTATATAAACAATGTAGAATTGACAAGGCAATGCATCTGAACGCTACCGAAAAATAAAATTTTCTTACTTCTGCAATCGCAGCCATTGCAGCATAAAATTTAAGTGTTGCTCTATTTTCTTCAAAAATCTGCTTTTGACCCTTCGTTCCTTGCTTCCCTTTTTGAGGCTGTAAGAATAGAAAAGTAAAAATATGATATTAATGCTAAGAAACAAACAAGAAAATTCAGCCAAATGGAAAGAGAAGATATTTAGTCCAATTTATAAACGTAACATGGATGCGATCCCTGTTTTTCACTATGTTGACCCCTGCTCAAGTCATGTCATGAGTCAGAGAAGACCTACTACTTCTACCGTGCTACAGATCAAGGGTCTCCAACCTTTTTTACTCGAGGGCCATATTGTAAATTTTTGGAGGCGAGACGAGCCAACAATAAAACAATATTTAAGTTGAGTGGTTATTAGTATAACAAATTAATGCAATACTCCTTTTACTTCCTTTTACAAAAAAGGAAGCATTGTATTCGCGAAAAAAATTTCACTCAAAAATCGGCTTTAATTTCCATTTTGCTCACCCCCAAATGAATGTAGAGTTTTATTTTCAACCCGACCACACATGGATATGTGCCTAGGAACATACAGACACCCGAAACATCCATTTTGATGATCCCCGAGTTAATTACAACAAGTTTTCTTGTGACATCTGTATGTACTTATGTATGTGTGTATGTTTGTCGCATAACTCAAGAACGGAATGTCCTAGAAAGTCGAAATTTGGTACGTAGTCTCCTAGTGGGATCTAGTTTTGCACCTTCCTTTTTGGCTGCATTCGTATGCTCCAAAGGGGGTCTTTTGCCCCTCTTTGGGGGGAAATCATTGTTAATTTCAATGTAAACTCAAGTACTGTTATAATTTGGCGGACACTTGGCGACATATCGCCAGTCTTTTGGTCGCCAAGTTTTTTTATCTGGTTTTAATTTGGCCATTGTTGGTAATATTTAGAGAGTAAACTATTGAATCATATTAAAACTGCCAATAATGAGAAAATGACATTAAATTGGAGTAAAAGGAAGTCATGTGATGCACACATCAGCTCATTTATTCTATATTCATGAAATTATTAATAACGTAACAATTTAAATTTATA
This sequence comes from Uloborus diversus, assembly GCF_026930045.1. Lineage (NCBI taxonomy): Eukaryota > Metazoa > Arthropoda > Arachnida > Araneae > Uloboridae > Uloborus > Uloborus diversus. The sequence continues at coordinate 120,338,880 of NC_072736.1, forward strand.
CTAAAAGTGCCTAATCAAATATTAAAGGTTATCAGAAAAAAAGGAAAAGTTTTATGACTGTGCACTGACTAATGCATATTTTTTTATTTCTGCATCATATAACTGTGTAAAAGTAGCTAACAGAAGAAAAATGAGTGAAAGAGCTAATGCTAAATTAACACAATTAAAATCTACAAAAATGCAAAATGAAATATTAGATATAAATAATGAAAGAAACCATAAGTTTAAGGTTACATATTGTAAATAAGAACATAAGAGTGATTTGAGGATTCCTTTCCTAGTTTGAAGATTCTTTGTTTGTGCTGATTGAAAATATTGGATATATATCAAAATATCTGCTATTTTTGAAACTATTATGATATTTTCCAACTCTGTCTAGGATAGAGCAATCCCTGTAAAAGATAGGGAGTAGTTTGGAAAATGTTTTTGGGATAATATCAGAGTTTCCAATATTTAAACAAGACTTTGTAGATTACATTGTGGCAAAAAACTTGCAGCTAAAAATCACTGGATCGACAATTTTATTCAATTGATTTAAACCAGTAACTTTAATCACGATTAAATCTAATGATGTAAAAAAAATAAAAAATCATTGATTTAAATCATTTTTTAACTTAACCCTGGAAATTTGCTTGAAAATTCCAAGTGCCTTTGTCTTTGTCAATACAATTTTTTTTCTTTATACTGATTTTGTCCCAAGTTTATCCTTATTTGACCATTCTTATCTATTAAAATTTTCTTCCCTTACTCAACCTGAAAATTTAAATTTTTTTTGTCAGTAGCCATTGGACCGTTTTAAATTAGTCGTGATTCTTTTTATAATTAGGCACTGTATTTAAGACTTTTTACAGTGAAATCTTAAGGCATATGTAAGAAGTGAGAATGCAAAAAAGTATGTAAGAAGAAATGCTCTAGTATGTAGATCCTGTTACTGTAACATACATATTTAAACAAAATGGAAAAAGGATGACATTATTCCAATCATGAAATTGTGTAAAAAAATTTAAAGCCCACACATACACATAAAAGCAGTAAAAAAGATGTTTTTAAAGCTCATTAAAAAGGGAAAAAGTTTGAAATTTGTAAATTGTTTTATAACAATTTTGCATCAAGTAATAACAAGTCAATACATATTTCTTTTTATGTACTTTTAACAAGTTGTGGGAAAATTAAAATGGGCAACTGATTATAAGAAAGTATCTTAATATAACAGGGGCGTGCACAGAAATATGGGGGCCGGTCACAAAAAATTTTTACGGGTTCTTCCGTATTGTTTATTTCTACATATTTTTCACCCCTAATTTTAAAAAGCTCAGGCCCCCTTCAACCTGGGGCAAACTTTTTGTAGTAGGTATATGTTTAAAAGAAAAAAATATATATTATAAACTTCCATAACAATAAAAAAACTCAGATGAAAATCATAAGAAAATGCTTGACTTCCGTAAACTCTCATGTACCTTAAACAATATGTTGTATACAATTTTTCATATTTATTCATTGAGGTTGAGTTCACCTCACTGATATTTTCAAGAATTAACGAACTGTTCGACGACAATTATTATGTGCCTCATAAACGTTAAAAAACCTATACTCAATCCAAATACACAAAGCACATCCTCAGGAGTTTTTCTAATTTTAATACAAAGTAATTATTTCAGACTATGTTGAACTAGATTTCATCCCCGGATTTCTATTTGGTTTTCCTTTTAAATCAACTCACCGCCATTTTTTAAATATTGATTGAAGTTCGTTAAATTCTTCTTTTATTTATTTAGTTGCACATGAAATTGAAATATATCTTTTTACACACGATGAAATCGTAAAATTAATGCAAATTCATAACTACTCGAAAAATTGAAAAGAAGCCGACGTATTTTCGTTTCTCTACGTTGCCATCATAGAATATATTTTTACGTTTTTTAGTTGTGTGTTTTAAAAGAAAAAAAAACATTGCTTTCTTCATTTAATATTCAGCTTCAGGAAAAGTAATCATAAATTTGTTGATTAAAAAAAGGAATAATTTTTCTTTTAGCTTATAGAAAAATAAATATACGAAACTACTAAACTTTAACAACGAGATTATAGTTAGGTTTTTATTAAGCTGGCAACATTCTTTCCCTTTCTTCGGTTTGTAGCTGATGCTTTGAACTCCATGGCTCCGATGTTTCCTTGATGTGGTGATGTTTCTTCAAAAAAGATTGCTGTAATTTATTGAATAATAAAATAAACTCTTTTTTTATTTTTTTTCAATAAAAAGAACAAAGATGGAAGATATTGTTGCTTTCGCTGACAATTTAAGGTTTGATATAGAAATTGCTTTAGAACAGCAATTAGGAGCATTACCTTTGCCATTCCCTGGAATGGACAAATCGGGATCTTCTATATGCGATTTCTTTGTTCGGGGTATCTGCAGCAAAGGTTCTTCTTGCCCATTTCGGCATGTCAAAGGTGATAGAACTGTTGTTTGTAAGCATTGGCTTCGAGGGCTTTGCAAGAAAGGCGACCAGTGCGAATTTTTACACGAGTATGATATGAGCAAAATGCCAGAATGTTATTTTTATTCTAGATTCAATGCTTGTAGCAATAAAGAATGTCCATTTTTACATATAGATCCTGAAGCTAAGATCAAAGATTGCCCGTGGTATGATCGAGGATTTTGTAGGCATGGACCAAATTGCCGGCTTCGTCATACGAGAAGAGTTATATGTGCGAACTACATGTGTGGGTTTTGCATAGATGGACCAAACTGCAAATTCATGCATCCGAAATTCGATTTGCCAATTCAAGACCCTACTGCTCAACCCAAAAAATCGATTATCACTTGCCACTATTGCTCCGAACCTGGCCACAAAGCTATTTCGTGCCCTAATATGCCAGCTGAACTGCGAGATGATCAAAACGTTAAGAGTAATTCACAGAGTAACATTAATCAGATTCAGCTTGTTAGTATTCAATTACAGGATGGCTTAAAAGCAGGGTTCAGGCCTATCGAGCAAGTGACTTGTTTTAAATGTGGGGAAAAGGGTCATTATGCTAATAAATGTCCCAAAGGCCATCTAGCATTCCTCAGTCTGGCGTTGCAAAATAATCCCCGGCCACAACTGCAGCAACAATCGTAGCACTTGTGATATAGTTAAGCCTACTAAATGATATCTACCCCCTGCCCCTTGAGCTGTGCTCATTTTTCAACGTCTAAAATTTGCCATGGAGTTTAATAATCGTTTAGTAAAATGATTTCAAGGAATTTAGATATGTATTGTAAAAATAGGTCTTCACATCATTTTATGCGTTATAAAAATATTTCCATTTATTAATTATGTAACACCATTCCATTTCTTTCGAAATTCAGACATACAGTAACAGATTTATTTATACATTTGCCTGTTAGAGAGCTGAAAACCTGCCTTGGTGTAATCTTGAAACTTACGTTTTGTTATTTTTGATTGATGCCGAAAAATGTGAACTAAACTATCAATCGCTATCCTAACTCATTTTTTAATAGAATGAATACTTAATCAGTGTTGCAGATCGATTAATGTTGGTACTTTATATTTCCTTTTTATATGTTGGTTTACAGAAATTTTAAATTATTTAGAATTGCATAGTGGAATTTCGGGTCCTGAACATCATGTACTTATTTCTAATAAAATAACATACTTATAAGTCCTAATTGTATATTTTTATGGTGTTTCTCCCTAAAATATTTAGGAGGACAGGGCCAACAAGAGGCCATGTCAGCCCAGTCTAAAACTAGGGGGCCCCAGCTTTGAATCAGAGTTGAGTAAATTTGATGGAAGAGAGGGGCTCAGCAATCAAACTGACAAAGTCTCAACTCTCAGCAGATTGTAGCTAGGAGGCTACGCTCTATCCTCTTTTTGCATTGTTCAATGCACCTTTGAAGTTTATCAACATTTGATCCCAAAAGCAGATATTTCTTGAATAATAAGAATTTACAACTCTAGAATGAGTTTTTTTTTTTTTTTTTTTTGTGTGTCCATTAAAATGGCAAGAAAAGATAGTTTAAACTTTTTCCATTACATTTTTTTTTTGAAAAAGGGTTTTTTGGAATGAAGGAGTTTTTTCAGTGCCCTCCCCCTTTTTAAATTTGGGAGAAACATTACTTTCACCTTACATTAAGTCAGCAAAATTGAGAAAATTCTTTCTCTTCTATCTTAAAATAAAATGATTTTTGCTATGTTGTCATTAGTATAATTAAAGGCTACAGCACATATTTATAAAATCTCAGCATTGTTAATTTACTTTCTTCATCAGTATTTTGTCCACTTGTTTGTTATGTTTGTATAAGTTATGTTAAAATTTCCTTCATTAGTCATATTTTGCATTGACTATTTGCAAGGTGACATTTCAAAACTCACTAGGGTGCTTAAGCTCAAAGGCAAAACTGAAGATGGGAACAAGCATTAAAGCTTTAACTTCATGAAAATGTGAATTGTTTTTTTACCTACATCAGAATTACTTTATGGAAAGTATGACATCGACTGTTATGTTACATTTTCTTTTCTATAATAAAGTATCAGTTCAAACAAAAGTAAATTAGAAACATAGCTTTGTTTTTAGAAAATTCTGAACATAATCGAATGTCAAATTGTAAAAGGCTGGTTTGTAAGTACTCTGAATAATGCCTCCAAGCAATTACTTTAGTCACATATTTTGGCTTTTTTTGTGGTAATTTACTGATGCAGTTTGAAATACATAGTACAGACCACCTTTATAATTATTTGAATTTCGGTGCTATTTTTGCAGTATTTGTTCAGAAGTATTTTTTTGTGAGTGTTGTAAACCTATGGTATATTTTTTCAGCATTTTAAAATTATTACATTGATGAGACCCTACTGTTATCAATGAAAAGCTCATTTACAACCAAAGTTTTTCTGTCGCATAGAAAGAAATTGCCATTGGAGACTTATATCAACACCATTCTACATTTTTCAGTAAAGTATTACACAGTATGGGCTCCCAATTTTAGAATCCCCAAATCCAGAACTTTTCCTCTCAAATATTGAAGGACAAAAATTCCTTTTTTTTCTCTCAGTTTTAAAAGTTGAAAATTATTAACGTTCGGCAATTACTTGTTGAATATAGCACTTTCAGTTCAATTTTTTAAAAGGTTTTTTGATGCTACGTGATATGCGTAAATAAGTGTTTTACTGTAAATGTGTTGCAATCTTTTAACATCTACTTTTGATTAACAATAATTATTTTTTCTTCTCATAAATTTGCAATACAGAACCTATTGAATAAAAGTACAAAGTTATTTTTAATAAAAATATGATTTCTTTAGTGTATTGATCGGCACATTACATAAAAATGTGACCAATACCGCACAACAGCAGAGTTCTCACTATTTTTTGAGTCAGAATCTAAAATCCGGAAAGCTTACAGTGCCGAGTATTTTAGATTTGTGGTCCCCTACTAGACAATACTGTTTGAGAACATCAAGTTTCAGCAGCCGTTCCACACATGGTAATGAAAAATCTTAAAATAAACATTTAATTAAATGAAACTTAAAATTTACTGTAGTGGAGAAAAAATCCAATGTGATGATGTAGAGAATCACTAAGAAAATTGCAGACACATTGTTGTAAACATTGTAAAATTTCCCAAAAATTGAAAATTTTAAAGAAGTTTCTTCCCAATTTTGTTGAATTTTCTTCAATAGGGTTTTAAGGAAACATTCTCGTGGGATTTTTTCTTTTAATCCCAAAGCATGTCTTATGTCATCTTAGTTAAATTAGTTAAGGGTATAGCTTCAAATGTTTTTTCGTTTTCTTTTTCTAACCTTTTGTAATCATTTTTGTGATTTAAAAAAAAGATTCTAGGCTTTTTATAATTTTACCTTAGGCATTACCATACTATTTTTCAATTTTTGATCCCATGTTTATTACTTCTAAAATTCAATATTAGTTGCACTAAAGGAGCTCAACAGCATGTCAATACAAATTTTATTTATTATGATACTGACTTCTCAATAATGAACGCCTGAATCAATTTTGATTTAAAAATTGTTATAATTATTGTTTACTAGCTCATATGAGGTAGTGAGAAGCAAAAGGATGCAAGTAGAAAAATTAAAAATTGGAGATAACCAGTACAAATGGTAGGTGAACCTTTCCTCTGCCTTGGAGCTAGAGATAGTACTAGTACACTAGTAGGTGCTGTTACCCAGCATGATTTAGAAAAACTTTTCAATGAAAACCTACCTAGGACCTGATCTTTAAATGTGTTACTCAAAACTTGAAAATGTCCACTTACATCCCTTTGCTTCTCACTGCTTCATACGATCATAACTTTCTCAAGTTTATTATTATTATTATCAGGGCCTGCAGGTTGATGACCAATAAAACCCCTAATAATGTTCTAAAAATGCACTTGCAGAGAAGATCGAAATTCCTATGGAAACAGATTTATTTATATTTTAAAGCAGAAGTTGAGATACACTTAATTTTTTTCAGAGCTTCAACTGCTTTAATATGCTTTTCTCTTCAAATACACTGTGTGACAATAAACGTTTTTTTTTTTTTTTTTTAATTTTGCTGAAATGCAAACTCGCCACAACCAAAGTTAAATATATTCACCAAACTCCCTAACTATTTTATGTAAAAAGCAAAATATACTTGGCATTATTACTGAAAATAAATCACTCAATTTTTCAAAAGGCTTTTTCAAAAAAATTTAAGAAGAAAAAGTTTGTGTTTCAGTATTGAGAAAGATACACTAAAACATTTGATTTCAAGAGAAAGATTACATCCAGAATCTGAAATGTAGTTTCTACTGAAACCTGTTCAGTACCTGATCTGCTAGCTTTTCAATGTGCTTCATTTGTGAAGCTGTGTATTTTTTTCATTCCCTTATTCAGGCCCGACTAGAGGCTATGTCAGCCTAGTGAGAAACTAGGGGCACGGCGACACAAATGCAAAAAAAGAAGAAAAAGGGGAGAGGAGAAACTCCAAATAAGAGAAAACGTAAAGATAAAGAAAAATTTACTCAGTGCCACTTAAAGTAGTTCTTTATTTTCTAGTAAGTAGTTTCGTTTTTTTTCTCCCCCCCTTTCTTTCCCCCTTTTTTTTCTTTTCTTTTTGGAAGGCGGGAGGGACCTGGTGACATAAATGACAAGGGGCCCTACCCCTATTTCCCTCTTTGAAGTGAATAATTAGGATGAGCTCCCTACTAATGATATATAATGCTTCCACTAACAAGATAACATGTAGCTACTTAGCACAGTGGCGGATTTACTAGAGGGGGCGGTGGGGGCGACTGCTCTCTCCGTGACCGTTATTTTCTAAAACCAATAATATAGAATTGAAGGAAATATGCAATATCGAATTCTACAATCGCTACTAATTTCAATAAAGTACATTTCACAAATGTGCTTTAAATTAAGTTTAGACAGTTAGTGTAGTCGAGGATGGACAGCGTTGCCCACTTTTTAATTTGAACCTAAACTCGCCCCTCACCCTGTTTTGAACTGTAATAATTTTTGTTTTTCTATATTTGTCTTCCAACCTTTTTCTTCCATTATATGGGTATGATAATGCATTGCAATGACCTAGAACAGTGGTTTCCAACCTTGGGGGGTGACAGCCCCCAAAGAAGAGATTTGACACCTCAGGCGGCGATAAGTTTGTGAGGGGCAATAGGGGGTGTTTAGTATTTAAAAGACAGGATAAAGGGGGAGGTAATTTGCTCCAAGCCCCCCCTACATGATGGGTTTGGGGGGAGGAATGGCTTTTACGGTTTTCAACTGCCACCCCCTTGAATAGCCTATAAATCCGTCCCTAACTTAGCAGACTGCTATTTTTGAAAAATGGCACTGAAAACTTTTGGCTTAAAATTCCAAAAATTTAATAAGTCAATCAAACTTCACTTTTGTTAGAAATTTAATTAAAAAGAGCTAAAACATTGAAAAATCCTGAAAAATAAAAAAAAACATTAAAAATGCTGTAAAATTTTTTGAAATACACACAAAAAATTAATTGTCATCAACTTCTGGGCCCTAATTATTATTAGTTTTTTTTTTTTTTTTTTGCTTTGAAACTGAAGTTTCTTCTTATGCATTTATGTAAGAAAATATGAAATGAATTTATTTGATTGCTTTTTATGTAGAATTTAACTATTTAGCAAAAAATGTTAAAAAAAAAGAATCTGACATAGTATTGTGAAATTAGCTTTAGATCAGTGATTCCCAACCTTTTGCTAGTCCTGACCCCTTTTTTTTTGGCACTTAAACAATCTCCAAGTCCATATATGCACCCTGGTATATAAATATACATTGCACAGGTTATCATCATCCAACACGAATAAAGGCTATAAGCCTCTTCTGTCCTCTATCCATCTTTTACTTGGTCTTCCTATTTTACATTTTCACTTGTGCTTATATTCCCAAGGCAGCCCTTGATATGCAATCTTTCATTCATTCCAAATGTTCTCTCCACCTGTTTCTCTGGTTCATTATAATATCCAACATTAGTTCAATCTGTAGCTCTTCCCTGATGTTATCACTTCTTCTTTTAATAAGAAGCAGGTTTTATTTGATCACTCAAATTGCTTGATACATTTTATTTCTGCATAATGATGCTTGTAACACAAAATGGTTGGAAAATAAGATGGAAATAGCTATTTAATTTTTGACATATATTTTGGCGCTTTTAAAATTCTTGTGACTTGATGATTGATTTTCCAATTTACCATGCATTTTTGGCTAATACGAGTCATAAAAATCAAATTTCATAAATTTGCAAAAATTAGCACAATAGAATTATTCATAAAATAGAAACTGATTGACAACTTTTTAATTAAAAATTTGTCAAAAAAGTTAATAAGCATCACTACAAAAAAAAAAAAAAAAAAACGCTGTCCCCCCCCCCCCCCCTTCTTTAATAGTTTTCAAACTAATATTATATGTCTGAAAAGTAGGAGTAATATTGTCACCCCATGAGAAATGCTGCATTTGGGATGACAATCCACAGGTTGAGAACCCCTGCTTTAAAGATCTAATTGCATTTATATTGTAAACCTTAGCCGATTCTCACTGTGTTTTAAAAAAACTTTTATATTAACAGATAATTTCTAATGATTTTTATTCAAGTAAACCATACTGAAACTTGCATTTTGTGTAATCTCTACGATTAAAAAAAAAACCATGGCAATTCTGTTTTATGCACAATTATGTCTACCATTTTTAACACTAGCCATGTCTTCGAATGCATGTACTCATTGAAAGATAATACAGTTATATCTTGTTTTAATAAATATTTTTATTACAAAAAACCTTAATTGATTCGACTGATAATTTATTTCATTGTTGGCGTATGTGGCTTTTTTTAGTTATGAATTCTAAGAATATTGACCACTTTCCCTTAAAGGAAATACTGATCTTGTTTTCATGAGAACTTTCACTATTATTCTAGTTTTTATGTTCCTTTAATTGGGATATTGTTTTCAAATGTTCTTTTTTTAATTTTTGATTTATTTCATGGTTATTTAAAATCAAATTTATATTAGCCTCACTCGTCTTGAGCCGACAGGCGCTTATCCAGTTATAACAGCTGACTTGTAAAAATTTTATGTCCCCAATTAATATCATTTTTTTTTTTAAAGTTAAGGTATTGGCAAAAGTTTTCTTTCCCTTTCTGATGAACAGTACTGTATTTAAAGTATTTTGTAAGTTTTTTTTTTCATTAGAAGAGAAATCAAATACTTTTGTAGTTTACATGTCACCCCACACAACAGTATATTCAGGCTTTCGAAACTTATTCCGTTACATTTTTCAATGAATTATTTGCTCTGTGTCTAGTGTAATTACAAAAAAATATTCATTATCATGTTCTGATTATGGAAGAAAGGATATTTTCGTATTTATAATATCTTTATAATATCCTTGTTGATCAGTGGCGTACACAAAAGGTCCATGGGGCATAGTACCAGGTATAGTGTACGTTTAAATGGTCTTTTGTTTTGTGACTATTTGTAAGCCTGTACAAGCAGACTGGCAACTCTAAATGAAAACACTCAACCGTCATGTTTTTAGTTTTTTAATGACAGATTGAAATGAGATTTTTCATTTCCATAATGAGTGCTTCTATTTAATTTGTTGTTTCCGATTTTAAGTAATAAGAAAAGTAAATACATACGATCTTGGGCTTCCTGAAAATTTAATTCAGTATTTGTTTTTAGTAGTTTATTTGATTAATTAATGCTAATTTTTCATTGAATAATTTATTTTTATTCTATTTTTTGTTCCTGATAACCAGTAAAATCAAAAGAATAAATTAGGCAGCATATTGGGGGTCGATATGAGAATGGACCTTATGACCCTTCACCCTCCCTTTAAAAAATTGCTGTGTTTGCCACTGTTGTTGATCTACCTTGTATTACATTATTACCCCACCGGCTCAGCTGTCAGAGGCTGCTGCAAAAAATCTTCAATGCCTTTTGACCAAGCTGTTGTCTCTTGCCAAAATCTCATCCTGTCAATTTCAAGCTTTTATGAGGGAAACTTATTGAGTTCAGAAACCTGAAATAAAAACTTCATTGTTTGTTTTTGGAATGAGAAATTTCTTTTGAATTTAATGCCAATTTTTGCTCTTACTCCAAACATAAAAATCAACAGTTATTGACATTTCCACCCTCCTTAGGTGATCAACTACTAGTGCATAATCTGTAACTATTCTAAGCTTAAAACAGTTTTTCATCCCTGTATTGTATGTCTACTTGTTTGTACATGGAGAAAAAAAAAAAACACTTTTCAGTTTGAACAAGAATGTCAAAACTTTTAGCAGTAACAAGAAAGACAGACTAAAAATTTTTTAAACTTTTGCAGCAGTTATGATTGCATTATCCTTGTTTTCATTTTTAGAAATTGAAATGAAATTTAAAGTAGCAACTGAATTACTCAATCCATGCTGGCACTCTGGCTGAACATTCAGCAATGAATCCAAATAAAGAATGTCGAACAAAATGTGTTTTGTAATCTGCATTATATCTTATGTAAATTGTAGCCAGTAAGTTAATAAAGTGAAAAAGAATTAAAAAATTATTTGATGTTTTTAAACTAGTTGACTGAAACATTTTGTGCTGCTGATAGATTACTTTGCCTCAAATGTACATTTATGAAAGCTGTATGTTTTTAATGTAGCAGAAAAATGGCTGAAGTTTTTTTTTTTTTTTCATTTGCCTATTTACCATTTTTTCTCTATTTTTGATTCAAAGATTGTTTTTAAATTAAAAAAAAAAAGATAATAATAGAAAACCTGATAATTGATATGAAATTTTGAAGCACAAATAATCGAGGCTGACAGGTGAGAGGTGATTCATTGTTGCAAGGAACCCATTTATCAATACAAAGAGTAGTAACCTTTGGGATATAAGTAATTCAAGTACTAAGGTAATGCGGATACAGTTTTTTGCATTGGTGAAAAGGTTTCTCAAATTCATGAATCGTTTGTCAACTAACTCTTCTTCTATATTTGTGCTTTAAAACAATGGATACTAATAAACTTAAGTATTATTTGTTCTGTAATGCAAAAGTGAATTTTTATGTTGTAAAGTTTAATTCTAATTTTGTATTAAGTAATTTTCTTTTTAACCTTTTATAACATATATTTTTATTTTTAATTGTATTGTAAAAAGCATAAACTTGATCCACTATTTTAGTACAATTCGTTGTTTCTGTAATTTATGGATCAAAAATTGCTGACTAGAACAAACATTAATTTCACAAAAATTTCAATTATTCCTTAAACTATTTATTTATTGCCCAATAAATTTACCATATGTTTCTGAAATCACTTAGAAAATGAAAAGCATAATAGTAAATTATTGACAGATGTGGCTAATTAAATACGCTTTTAAAATTTGATATATTTTAATGAAACTTTCTGCTGTTGAAGTTGAAAGCACCAATTTGTTTTCTTTCTGCTTACATATAACATCTTTTTAATATATGTTCTGTAAAGTACTATTTTATTTTTCAAAAAATTGTTTTGATGTATTTGCTATTAAAATGGATGCATAATTTGAATATTGTAAAACCACTAATAAATTCTGCTGTCAATAAAAACTGGAAGTGAAGTACATAGGTAGTGAAGTACATAGGTAGGTATTTTTTTAGTCATAAAAACTTTTGTGTTAAGATTTGTAATGTTTTAACTAGCAAATAAAACCGAAGAAAATTTTAATGCATTTTAATTTATACATGTATCAAAAATAAACTTATAACAAATTGTTGTATACTTGGAAGATCGAGTCATTTATATATCATAATAGGATTTTTATACATTAATAAATTTTTAAAAAAATTAACAAAGTTCTTTCTTATTTTAGTTATAAAACTAACATTTTAAGATTTCAATAAAGAATGAATTATTGTAGACATTCACGCAAAAGCCAAGCAATTTTGTACAACAAATGAGGTTCAAAATTGTAAAATCAACTTATATGAGGGGCAAAAAAAAATTCCAAACTCTCAGAGAAAAAAATTTCCAACTACTAGTCACAGAATCCCTTCCATTATAAAAGAAAATTTCAAAAAATACAGACACATTTTTATACAATTTTATACTATCCAAGGGTGTTAGTGATACAAAAAAATCAAGAAATTTTTGTAATGCTATTTCTGGAAATTTTGGGCTGACAGCACATTTTCAAACTGCAAAATTATTTATTTCTAAAAAGAAAAAACTTTTAAAATGTTTTTTTTCCCCCCAATGATTTTTGCATGCATATTTGAAGAGTTTTTGTGTGTGTGTGTGTGTAGGGAAGGGGGGGGGGGGAGTCGAGCTTCCTCATAGTTTCCAAAAATTTCAGTCTTCTAAATTTTACTAGAGTCAACTTTCACCCCTGATACTATCTGGCACTTAGTTAAAATTACTGTAAAAAACGACATTATGCCGGATTAGCAATTGTTCCATTTAGTTGAAGTTGAATCCTTTTGAAATTAGGGGCCATCCATAAATAACCTTACGCTTTGAGAGGGTGTCACAAGAGTTGCAGCATAACACATTATGTTTGGAATAAAAACACTGAAAGTCAGCATATTAAATAATTTTATAATACTTATTTGTATATTTTTAGTGCACATAAAAATGCTGTTAAACTAATTTTAATTGTTCTGCACTCTAATGTCACTGAAAAGTGTAGCATTTTAAAACTAATTATAATCTTTAAAGTTAAAAAATAAAATTTGAAATATGATTGAGCACATTGTTCCTTGTTTCTGAATTGCAAGTATACGTTGATGTAATTTTCGCGTGACGAGGGGGGAATAGGAAGTGTAATGAAGTGGATTCCTGTCTTTTTGAAAAAGAGACAGAGTGAAACAGAACAAGGTATGCATAAAATACATCAGCCAGCTCAGTTATTCCAACTCACTACAAAAAGAACAAGGTATATGCAAAAAAAGAAGCAATAATCAGTTAAATATGGGGAAAATTCAAACAAATGAGCTTTTTTAAAAAAATTAATTTGTATTCTATGGTTATATTAAACAACGACTACTCATCACCTAATGACCAACAATTAAATTATTCTTAAAGTAGGATAATTAGTTATAATTGTATTTCTTAAGCAATTACCATGGTTCTTCAGTTTGTTTATTTACATTTATTATTTTAGAACACTTTTTGCAGAAAATAAGACTTAAAAAAATTAACTTTGGAACATGTCCCATTTTAATTTAAAAAAAAATTTTTATCCTGAGAATTTTTGTAATTTTCACTCCTGAGAAAGGGGGCCAAAAATGTTTTTAAAAATTGACAAATATGGACAGCCACTTAGCACTCTTTTGGAAACAAAGTTATTTTATTAGTTTATTTTTAAAGGTAATTTTCTTTAAAACGTAACACATTCCCAATTTTCTTCCAACAGGGAGGCGGAGGGGTAAACTTTTATGTGAGTTTCAAATTGTTCCCCTTTTTTTCAAACAGTATAGCATTCAAATCAAATGCAAGTTTATATGGTAACTGCATTTCTGTCATTTTCATTTTAAATCGTGCTGTAAAAAGAAATTTCATTGAAGTTTCTTTCGTAGATCTTCCTAAATAATGGGATGTTCATGCGAAAAATGGAGAATTTAATAAACTGTTCTTAGTGAAAGATATCATTTGGAAAACAATATGTATTTTAAAATTGATTGTATGTATTATTCATGAATAGTTCATTTTGAGTTATGAAAAGAGAAATGTATGGTTCTTATGATAAATAAAGATTTGCAGTTTTTTTTCTTTTCATTTTGACTTTAAAAGTCTTACTGTTTTTCTTCTGATATACCACACAAACCACCACCACCATTTTTTAAAAAATTAAACAATAAAATGCTTATATTCATTTTACAATTTTGAAAAAAATAGTTAACTACCAGCAATTTGATAATTGCTCAAATTTGATTTAAAAAAAATTGAAATAAAATTCATTTAAATAAGGTAGCATACATAAAAATTAACTTCCAGCTCACAAAATACTGAAATCTTTAACAGATCCAATTTTGTGTAACGCGTTTAATGTTAGAATGTTAAAAATAAAATCAATAAAAAAATGTTTTTACCCTTACAAATTAGATTTTATGAAAATTCAATTTAAGTACAGAGATTTTGTTCAAAAGTTCCAAAATATTATTCTATTCTCCCAAAAAAAATAAATAAATAAAATGATTGAAATTCTTCTTTCGGAAAAATTTGTAGTAAAGCAAGTGTTTATTTATTAAAGATTGATTCAACACCTTAAGACAGTTCATTCCTTAATCCATTTCGAAAGGTTTTAAAAATAAGTGGAAATGAAAAAATGTGCCCTAACTGGATACTTGCAAAGTAGTACCTGAAAACAGGATTCTTGTATTGAGATCTTGATGGCAGCAATATATAGAGAAAATGAAATGGAGGATATTGCAGGTAAAATGCCGATGTTATTTGCTACAGAATGTTACAAAGCAAAACACAAGGATTATCTTCCGAATCGCTTGAATGAATTTGGCACAATCCCAAATTAATGCTGGTATGCAGGGCCGGATTAGTCATAGAGCAGAAGTAGCAAATGCTACGGGTCCCGCGCCATGAGAAAAAATTCCTGAAGAAAAACTACTTTCCGCACTTTAATCCGTTTAAATTTATTTCTGTCTTTTTCTTTTTATTTAGGTCTAGCTTTTCTAAATACTCAGGTAAATTAAAAATCTTATTTTTTTTCGTTGGATTGCTTTCCAGAAATTTCTCTTAATTAAAGTCCATAAGTGTTGGAAAGAATGTATAGTTATCTTGTCCACGGCAACAACACTCGGACGGTTGCATAAACTATAGTTTTAATTGCGGATCTACAAAGACCAGAGATAAACATGCAGAACTCTCCCGGAGCAAAGAGAAGCTCATACAGGGGCAACAAGGTTGGAAAAGTATTATATTCAGTGATTAATCATTTTGTGAAATATCTGTAGACAAAAGATGTTCAGGTTTGAAGCTTAAAAAGAAAAGCGCAGGAGAAATCTTGTGTAAGACGTTCTTTTTAATTTGAAGCATCCTTCTTGGTTTGTGGGTGCATGAGGGCTGCTGGAATTGGGAAATTATGTATATCTAAAAGTAAAACAAGTGTGACTTATCCTGTTTATCAGTAATACTGCATGATACTTCATCTGAGGCACAGCAGTTACACATTTTATCTTTCAGCAAGATTCTATTACGTGTCATGTCTCTAAATCGACTCATAAATTTTAAACAGAAAGAAGAATTTCGGTATCAAATTGATCAAGTAACTCTACCAATCTCAATACCATAAAGGATTTTGTGGTACAGTAAAACCTGTAAAGTTGACCACCTGTCTATGTTGACCGCTTTTGTCTGGAACGGAATTAGTCCTATCTTATATAATGAAGGAAAGCCTCTGTAACTTGACCACCTCTCTATCTTGACCACTAATGAACACCAAATTTGGTTTGGAATATTGTAAAAAACCCTTTGTAAGTTGACCACTTGGTTTACTTTTTAAAATTTTATTTAGGAAATTATATTTTTTTTATTATTCTTATTTTATAGCTTTCCAAGAATATTTTTGATGTCAGACCAGCATTTTACCAACTAAATGAAACAGCAGCATAACTAAACCTCCTTTTGAGTTTGAGTAGATCATCATGGGGTTATAAATGTATATGAGAAAAAAATAAAGCAGAAAATTTGTAACTTTTGATTAGCTATGAATTTTTAGGAACTATTAATACCAAATGAATAACTTTTCATAAACAAGACTTTTTTTAAAATCAATTTACTGAAATTTTAAATTTGCATGACAAATTATATGTCATTCTGGGAAAATAATCTCTAAAAATATTTAAATAACATTTTAAATTATTGTTTCAAAGTGATGCTAAACAATGAAAGTGAGTTGAACAGAGAGAATAAGTGTCAATTAGTCAAAAAATGAATACATGGTGCAAGAAATGACAAAAAAAAATCATTACCCCCTTTATAAGTTGACCACCTAAGTACTGCACCGCAAGTGGTCAACTTACACAGGTTTCACTGTACCGTCAAATCTAAAGGAAGCGGTTCAAGACTAGATGCACGCCAACAAAGTCGAGTTCGATGCCACATTTAAGAGGCATGGAAACAGTGTCAGAAATGATTAATGTAAACAGGTGGTAGAATCCGTGTGAGAAAGGCTTAAAGCATTGAATACAGCAAAAAATGACGCATTCTAATATTGATATTGTTTCTTTTGAAAGTGTTTTCCTCCCTTTAGTTTAAATATTCTAACTTTTTGACTCAATGTAAACATTCATCATTATAAACTTTTGGATTATTCTGTCTAAGATTATTTTTAATCGAGTATATTCTAAATGAAATGCACACTTTAAGGTTTTAAAAAAGGTGGCACATTCATTTAAACACCTAATTTGCACTTATATTTGGTTAGAATAAACTTTTTTCCAAAAAGTGAGAAGTATTCTATTATTTTGAATTTGGGCAGTATATGCAAAATTATCAAAAAGTTTGAAAACATTACGACATGGTGGTTTTTTCTCAATTTAACAGCAAAACAGTAGCTGAATCAAAGTAAACAACCTTTGGTAATGGTGATGCTGATTACAAATACATGATAAAAAAAGGGGGGATTGTCACTGAAAATGTTAGTTATTAAAATTTTAACAATTGAAATTTATAAAGTACATTGCTCCAGAAAAGTTGAAAAATTCCATAATGTCCAAATATAAATGATATTCCAACACCTCTCCCCCCCTACCCGACTCTACTTAATAGGTTTACATAAAGTGACTTACTTAACATTTTATTTACATACCAAGTATATAAATAACACTTAAAAATAAATAAAATAATTTATGTAATTTTCTCTACATAATATAAAATGAAGTCTCCAAAAAGCGTCTGTGTGTTTGAACTCGAGAACTACCCGGCCGATCTTGCAGAAATTTTCAGTTTGTTCCTTTAAGTCCTGAGAAGGTTTGTAGACCAGTTCGAAAACTATTCGATAAATAGTTCTTTTTTTATTCCAATTTAGGCCCAATTTTCACATAAATCCTCGAATATGGGAGTGAAACATTACTCGCAAATAGTAATATTATATATCGTTGGAAATTGAAGAATTTTCCGTGTTCTACGCAATTTGTTCCAATGCTCTAACGTAATTGGGGCGAGAGTTTCTTACGATTTTAGCTTGAATTTTTTTAGGCTTATCTGAAATTTAGGCACTACTTTCTTCATTAAATGCATAAAAAAAAAAAAAAAATGAAGGAATTGTCCCACAGTTTTCTTGATAGTATTGGAAAGAGCTGCTTTTTTTACTCCAGATCTAACTCAACCTAAGGTCGAAAGTTTAACCCTCTATCGTCATTAGAAAAAAAGTTACAAGCGAATTAAATGAAGTTCAAAAATCTGTTCTCTACTCAAGTTTTTAACCATTTTATTTTGCGTTTCCACAGTAACTCTTTTTGAGTTCATTGTTTATTTCCATCTTTCTCATTTTCAATTCTTAAACTTATTTTATTTTGTGTTTCCATGGTTACGCCTTTTAAATCTATCTTTCTCATTTAATTTTAATTTCTTAAAAGTATTTTAATATCTGTCGTCATTGTTTGGCGAGAAAATTTTGCATGATGTTTTTTTTTCTTTCATTTAATCCTGGTTATTGAAGATACTTCACTTGACGCAATAGTGTTTTTCAAGGTAGACCGGGCAAAGCAGCTAGTTTCAAATAAAATAAATAAACAACACACCTCAGTCAAACTTTTATTAAGTTTTATAAGCTTGCTTACAAAAATGAAATTAACTAAACACATGACATTGTTACTTAAAACTTATTTTAATAACTGCAATATAAATATGACTTCTCTTGTTTTAGTTTGTGAGTATTTAATTGAGTGGAGAGAGAACAAGTGTGTAATTTTCCTTTTCAAGCAAGTTAATTAAATTATCATTATTCAGAATGACATTTGGAAAACACGAATAAAATTTTAAACTGTGAACTACAATTATGTGACTAGGGAGAACAAGCAAAAGAATAATTTTAAAAATAAAATTAAAAAAAATAATAAATTTAATTTTTTAAAAAAAGGACAGAAAAAGAGGTAGTAGATATTTAAGCTTCAAGTGATTAAGAGATGAGAGTTGAAATAATGGCAAATGAAAGTGAAAGCTTGTTTTCCTTTTAAAGGAGAATGTGTTCCATAAATATATACCCCACAGGGGTAAATTAGCAGCAACTAGTATTACCTATGAAGAAATGTATCACTTGCATTTATTCTACCATTCAACCTAATTTAATTTAACACTAATAAAAAACCAGAGTGCCGATATGTGTTTCTAAAGCATTAAATTATGTATAAAAAAGTATTGGTAATGTTAAAGCAGTTTTGAGTGCTTACAGAAGTACTTCTTCATTAGCCTATCAAACAGTAAAAAAAATATTATTTTAATTGAAAATGAATATAAGGACACAGGGTTTGTACACATTGATTTAATGAAATTTAGGACCTCTAAGCTTTTTAAAGAAAGAAAATGGAAAAAACACATAGAACTCCCTTTTGTATATATTAAGAGCTAAATGCATGAATGCATTAATGATATATTTCACTAAACTTTTTCTGAAAAATTTTGTTTAAGTAGGAATATAAAATAATTGACCAACACCCGATTTTTTAAATAATACTGAAAACAAAACACCACAGTTCTTCTAGAAAAAACTTTGGAACTAGATTCAAAATAATTCCTGCCTTTTCCCATTTGTACTGTTCTAAGGTATGACCACGTGATTTAAAATATGGGCGGAGCAAAACTTTTTATGCGATTGCTTACATTCAGGCATTTTTAGTTTGCAAAAAACTAAAAATAAATAGTATATTGCATTTTACGCATAATAAAAATCCCCCTCCCCAAAAAACCCCCTAAAAATCCTTGTTATACTCGTAATAAGAACTCAAAACATTAATACTGTAATAGTACTCAAGCAAAGATGCATATTTTATACAACAGAGTTTGCACCTAATCAATTAAAATATTTTCAATTGTTTGGTAAACTTTTAAATCTAAAATCAATTTCTGTTTTCCTATTATAGCAAAATTTAAGTACTGTACAAACCCTGGGACAGTTGGAAGTTGATCAGACACAAAGATAAGAGAATTAATTCCCATGCATAGGAAGTAAATATTTATATGGTATGCTAGACTGAAATCATTATCCTTTTTTTTTTTTTTTTTGGCCACTAGAAAAAATTGTTAAAAACAAATTTTAGTGAATTTAAATAGGTATTTTGTTGGTTTCAGTTGAAGAAATTATTGTAACAGTAAACTTATAACATAATAGATTTAGAAATAAAATTAACACACAAATATATATATATATATATATTTTTAAGGAATACTTTAAATTTTTAATGGAATAGTACCTGTAAATTTTTTTTCCCTTCCATATTCATTAAAAGCTTCAAATTATTTTTTTTCTTAATGCATCATTCAACAATGACACATGCAATGTTTTCTTTGTTTGTGGCATTTGTTGGGTAAAGCAAGTTTCAACTGATAATACCGCCATGCGTTCCAAAGAATATGTATGTAATAAAGCACTTAAATTATATTATTTGTGACATGGAAAAAATTGAATACAATAAGCTAAAGAAATTGTTTTTGGAGGAGAGGGAGGAGATCAAAAGAAACAATATGCAGACACTCCGATTTGCCAAACACACACCATGCTCTACACACATATGAATGTCATGTTTTTAGTAGAAAGCAAAAACAGTAATTTGTGCTTTCAATCCAATGAAATATTATGAACACATAATCAGTTTTGTGACACATATAAAACAAAGTGGGTGCAACTTCAAAAAGACATTTGCTGACAATAATATCACCATTTAAAATACTCAGAGAAATATCTCCCTTGGTACTATGTAATAAAGCTTATAAACACATCTGCATATAATTAGAAATATTTTATTCAATCTTCACTTGCATACCCTCTTACAGCAATGCAAACATAAGTTTCATTCTACCAATCGACACAACTTGCGCAGTTAAAAAATAAAATTAAAGTGTTTTTGACTTGATTTATCCAGCTCCAACTAGTACAGTATATTTTGAGGTGTGGTAACATCTATATCCTGTAAGTTGGGGAGCAAAAGAAGAATAAAATGTATTTTTACAGCCAACTTCACAAACATTACAAGGCCTAGAAAAGAAGGCCAACAAGTATGAGATATCTTTTCGCAGAAGTAATTTATCTGCAAAACTATGACTGATGTTCTATTTACAACCACATACAACCCAGCACGTAATCAAAACTCTTTACAGGCATAAAGCAGTTCGAACTTTCAAGCACCAGTTGCTGCAAAATTCATAAACAGAAGTTGATTATCTACAAAATATGGGTATGATGTCTGCATTCTTTCCTCAATTATGCACAACACACATTCTGACCTAAATTTCACAAAACTTTTTTTCTTAAATAAAACTTAAGATCTGAATTCAAACGCACGATGAAATGTTAAGAGATGAGAACATGGCTTAGGTAATGCTCTGATTTGGTTGCAACAATGCTTATCAGTCCTGCATATCCTCGGGGATTTCGTGAGGATTTATTATACCAGGGACAGAACTCTGTATCTTTCTTTTCTCTTCCTCTGCTATTCGTAAAGCAGTCTCTCTATCTTCCAAGAAAAGATCACTGTCATCTTCACCTGCAAATTCCTGCAGAGAAAAGCACATAAATTAACACTGAAATAATTTCATCAAAAGAAATAAACAGTAGGTTTTGATAGTTAAAAAAGGAGTAAAATGACATTGTTACATATATTACTCATTTCTTTCTTTTCACCTTCCCTTTTCAAAAGAACAAGAGAGATAGTACTTCACTACTAACTATTTTGCATTTCCTCAGAGTACCGTCACTCCTAAAGAGTAATCTCTTACAGTTGTGTAAAACAATACTTGACTCTAGAAACTTTCAATAATATTCTCAGCAGCTC
Organism: Uloborus diversus; assembly: GCF_026930045.1. Classification (NCBI taxonomy): domain Eukaryota; kingdom Metazoa; phylum Arthropoda; class Arachnida; order Araneae; family Uloboridae; genus Uloborus; species Uloborus diversus. The sequence continues at coordinate 120,360,355 of NC_072736.1, forward strand.
GCCCTACAACCAAGTTGGTATCTAAATTATGATATTTTAATTAATGGTAATAAACATCAAACACAAATGCTCACTTTTATAACAAAACTTGATAACTGTAAAACCATGCCTTAAATGCAGGGCTGCAGAGTTGGAAAATGATAGATTCCAGCAATTTTAGAGCCTTTAAAGCCGACTTCTTTACCCCAAAATCAGTCTGACTTTAGCAGCCCTGCTTAAAAGCAGCTGCACCAAGATACAAATTGGAGGCTTACTTAGTAGTCTAGAATAATTTAGTACTTTCTTAAAAAATAAGAAACTGGATTATCTTATCATAACTAGAATTACATTAAAACTTAGTTACCAAAATGAAAAATAATTTTAGTGAATTTAAGGTAGCTTATGCAAAAGCAACATGCAAATTTCAAAATTATTGCAACACTAAAAGGATTGGGGGGGGGGGGGGATTATTTATGCTAGAACAATTATTGAAATACATACATGAATAATTTTATGCAAGTGAAAATTTTCTACTTATGCACTTGAAAACCTTCAAAAGTTAATGTAAACAACTTCAATTTTCAAAATGAATCTTATTGTAAAAAAATATGAGTGAAAAAAGTAATTTTTAGCAAAGCACTAGTTCATTAAAAATTAGGTTTTAGAACATTAACACTAGTTCAATATTTTTATTAATTTTTTTACTGGATGGTTGAAATGTAATAAGGAAAGGAAACTTAAGTAGTGCAGAAGTTTTAAATTAAATGTAGATGGCCCAAGACAGGAATTTAGATAAAAGCATAGAGGGAGGGAGGCGGTGGGGTGGAGGTTGAACTATATATATAATGTATTCTTTAATGAATAATGAAAAGAAAATAGATATTATCTTAAATAATGATTTAAAAACTTGTAGACAATAGATATCTTTATAGAACTTGGCTCATTAGTTCTATCCTTATTTAGAAAGAATTCAAGATACTTACTCTGATTTGCACTAGAAAATCTCTTAAGTGTTCTTTAAATGCTGTAATGTCTTGATCCAAATTAAAAAAACCTTGGACTGTAATTTTGATCTGAGCACTAGATTAAGAAACATCATACAACATTAGACTTGGGTACAACATATATATACATATTTAAAATAAAATATGCTTGACACATACTTGAAAATTAAACACCTTATTTCAGTGGTGTGTAACCTACGCCCTGGGAAACTAATCCATGTGGCACATGGTTATGTTTGATGTAATGAATCCCTTTTTCGTGTTTTCCCATGTTACAAGGGGAAGAAAATATATTTAAATCTTACATGGGCAGTTCTCAAAAGGTGGGAACAAAAAAGTTAACTTTGAGCAATTTCAAAAATTTTCAAATTTGACAACAATTTTGCTTTTATTCTATAGTATGCATACCTAGAACACAATATATGAACATGAAAAGACAGCAGGTATTTGTAAAATTGTTAATTAGCAAATTAAATCAGCAGTCAGTAGGTAACAGATTTTGGACATTGTTTTCCTGTAGGTAACGGATTTTGGACATCATCATAATGTAAGTTTCACCATTTTTGACAATTGTTAATCTGATTTTTAACTTTTCCAATGAAAATTTTATTTATTACTTTTTGAATTTTGCAATTGAATAATAAAGATGATATTAATGAAGTACTTGAATGGCTATACATACTGCTCTTTACATATAATAAAGTTTTGGAATGATTTTGAAGAAGTTGATGAAAGGTAAAAAAAAGCTTAAAATTAAAAATAATACAAATGTAAAAAGTGACATCAGTTTCAATAATGAATATTTTTTCTAATGTCATAAGAATTAAAACGATGTCTAAAAAAATTATTGAAAAAAAAAATTCGTATTTCTATTTGGAGATCGTTAAATTATGTTTCCAAAAGAGAAAAAAAATTCTAAAATAATAAAAGCGGAGGAAAAAAATTGCTAGCGCAGGTGATAAAGTCGCCACAACTGGTGCAGCTGACGATAAACTACATTTGTCAAACTGGAATTCCCCTCTGGTAACCTTCAGCTTATTGTATACTGTGCTGTCGCCAACGGAGGTTAGCTTGGCGATTTTAGCGCAAAATGGCTTTCGTTACGATCATAACCAGCCATGTTTCTACTGTAATTTATGTATTGTTCAATGTGTAACGTATTAATTATGCAAAATAACAATGGGTTAAAGAAGATAACATTATAATAACCTTTCTTATTGAGCTTAGAAGACAGTGGATCATCCAAAATTATGAATAAACGATTAGAATTATCGGCATCAAGATCGTAACGCTATTTGGACATCTCACATGTATGTTTAAGAAAAATTATTTTTCTTCTAAGATACTGCATAAAAGCTTATGAAAATACTTGTAAACAATTAAAAATTGATTCTGAGGATTGATAAATACCTTTAAAACAAAAACATCATATACTTAGTTCTCAAATATTAGCATTGTAAAGATCGTAACTTTTGGACATGCATCAAATTTCAAACTCACTTTTTTCTAAAATTGTTTACAAAGTAAATAATCTGTCTTTACCTTTGTTATTTGTGTAAAATATGAACAAAAAATTATTCAGTGTAAGATTCATACCTTTAATTTTTTTTTTTTTTTTGAAACGTATGGAAATAATTATAAAAAATTTTTTTTTAATGGTACATTTGCTCAGTTAACGTTTTGGTATGTCCAAAATTGTGCCTTTTAGAAAAGAAAATATTTTTTTAAGGGTATTTGAAGAGCATTTTTCCCATATTTATGTCAATTCTTGTCTCTATACAGTATTATAATTTAACTCAAAAATTTTTGGGTTAATTAAAATGAAAGTTATTTGGTGTTGAAGCTTCAAAGTTGAGGTCTGTGTTTGCTCCCACCTTTTGAGAACTGCCCACATGCTTCCTGGCTTGCAACAATCATTTTATTTCTTGGGTACAAAAATGGTGAGTAGCAATGCTTTGTACAGTACTTTGATTTGCGGCAGTGATATCTACAAATCCATTACTAGTTTTAACTTTTTTTTTGTAACTTAGAGGTCCTCCTTTATCTTTTTTTTTTCCGGCACTTTTTATAGAACTGCTTAATTCCCAATATGATATAACCAATGACGGTGACATCTGTGATACAAAGTGCTCCTCCCAGATTTTTAGTTTATCTCTAAGGAGAAAAAGGACCAGAATTCTAAAAAAAATAAATGATAATAAAAAATGACCGAAGAGTGACCTTAGGAGACATCCACAAATAACGTAACGCTTTGAGGGGAAGGGTTGTTTGTAAAAGAGTGACAGAGAGGAGGCAACAAAGAATGACTTTTTTAATGAAAAATTATGTATTTATGAAAACAGATTGACATAAGACAAAGAAAGGGGAGGGAGTTGAGTGAAGTGAGACCAAGAAAATTGTTGAAAAAACATTATTTATGGACAACTCCTACTTCAATTTTAAAAGGTTAAATTAGGAATGCACTGGTTGATTGACAGTAGTTGGCACTTAGTGGATTATTTATAATCAACCACTTACAATTGATATATAGACTGATTTTTTTTATGAACTTGAAATTACTTTTGCCTCAGAACAAGAAACTAGGTTGAGTGAATTTATTACAAATATGAATTGTGTTCTAACTCTAGCTGTCATGTCCCCAGTAGTTTCAAAAGGTAAACTATCGCGATAGGGGTGTGAACAACAATACTCATAGTGGGGGAGAGGGGGGGGGGCTAAAATGTATAGGGATAAGAAGTGCAGGGAAAATTCAAAATGAGTGAAACTTTAACAATCCCAAGAAAGGATTTCAATAAAAGTACCTTTAGTAAGTAATTCAGATTCATGTGCATGAAAGGAAAGCTATAAAAATTTAACGTACTCTGACAAATGTCCAAAAGCTGTTTTCAACAATCGTGCAACAAAATCCTGGACGAAAGCAATGTTTGGTTTACCATCCGCTTGCTCTACAGGATTTAATGGCACAGTAATCTTCCCACTTTCTACCATACTGAACATGTAGGCCAGTATTGTAGCCTGCATTGTTAAACCTAGAGATAAAATAGTTACAATTAGAACACTATCAATTATTAACATATAAAAATAATGAAATATGTATAAAAGACAAAAGCGGTAAAGTATGGAGTCAGGACTGTGGACATGGTTATAAATGAAGCATTAAAAAAGCACAACAAAAAGTAGTTTTAAGACAATATCTAATAGTAAAACTTGTCTCTTTGCTAAGTCCCTTCTTATTATAAATCAATTAAATCTTTCCTTCCCAAGCAAAATTTTCTTATTTATCCTTTCCTTCCCGAGCAGATAGCTCAAATCCACGTGCGAATGCTTTCCCCCTCTCAGACATTCAAACCTCTTCACTGCGCTGACAGGTAACACCACGTCTTTGACAAGAGCCAGGTAGCATTTTCACGGGAGGGGCGTCGAAACCTGCCGGAACGATTTCACGCTTCTTGATTTGGAGGGGGAAGCAAATGCATTAGGGCTGATTTGGGCTATTACGGGAAGGTTACAGTAGTAGATATTTTTGGCTATTTCGGCTAAAACAGGAAGGAAAGAGTTAAAGCTAAATCTACAGAACATTTGCAGTCCAATTTTGCTATACCTTATCTCAAGCAGACTAATTTTAATGCTGTACAAGAAAATAAAAAAATGTCCAGAGAAAATAAAGCAAGTTACGCTATAGGAATGTTCACTAGGTGTATATGAAAATAAAACAAAAAACCCCAGAATAAAACCACATTAACAACAACACTTATTACAAAAATACACCATAAAAACTACACGTATCTTTGTTGTTTTGGTAATTCTAGATCTTAGTCAGTTTCAAATAGGTTTTTACAAAAGTTATTCCTTTATAAAAAAAATTGATGCAAAATATTTAAATGATTACCTGCCGTATGAGATGTATCTGTAACAACAGAAAATAAATGTTGTAAGATGTCTGTGTAATAAGTCTGATAGAAGCTCTGTGCTGCAGCCTCTCTTATTGCTATATTTTGTAATAACTGGTACAAAATTTGCAAACCTATATTAAAACACAAATATGATGTCATTAAAAGGAAATAAAAGGCCAATTTAATTTTTATTATAAGGAGAAAAACATTTATGCAATAATTTAGGAATAAGGTCCTGTAAGAGATATTTATTATGTCCTAATAATAAAAAGCAGAAAAATAAATAATGCGGGTCACACACATTATCAAGATGTGGTGCTAGAAGTTTTAGTTTTCAACAACATTTTATACTCTAGTCAATAAAACTGCGGACATATCACATGCAGTTTACTACTATCAGGGTATGCACAGAATCTTAAAGTTGAACTTGGTGACCTTTTCATCTTAATATATAAAAATCTTTTGTGCGGATGTTTATCACCATAAGGCTTTTAAATGGCTGGACCGATTTTGATCAAATTTTTTGTCTGTAATTAAGTTGAGGCAAGCATGGTTTTGAAGCGCAATGGATCGAATCGGAAACGTTTTTTGTTAATTAATTTAAACATTGGATGGTTATGTCTCCCAAATGATTAATATTTATTTTTACCTATTGTTGAGCGAGAACTAAAATAAATATTTAGCCCACTGCCAAATGACAATAAGAATGCCAGCTCTGCTTTTTGTACTGAAATTTCTTGCTGTAATGTATGTCAATTGAGAATCGATAAAACGTAGAGAGAGAGAGTGAAGCCCCTTCATTTCTTGAAAGCAACAATTTTACGTTCCTTGATAGATTTTAAACTGAAGTACTGGAAGAAATCGGGTAAACGTCTTTTTTCGTCGTAGTTGAATCATGTGGCCGAACGGGCGCTTTAGGTTTTCCTAACCAAATGATCAGAAAGTACCATACTAGCAACATTTGTTTCTCGCCTCAAATCCACCTGAATTTTGGCACCAATGTCAAAAATACTTTAAGGATTATCAAACTAATCAGTAGATTATTAAAGGAAAAGATGATGGAAGGTCGAAACAAATTTAAACAAACAAAGACGAAACAAAGTTTGAAACAAAGACGAAACAAATTTTATTTTCGTCTAGATAAATTGCAACAGTGTAGTTTTGGCCACACAAGATCAGTGCAGTGGAAGATTTTAATCTTTAGTGAAAAGAACAAATTAAGCAGAATATATGAAGTTTTAAAAGTTTTCCTTCAAAAGATCGGACCGCTAATAGGGAAGTTTTCGATTTTTCAATTTTATTTTTATATGATAGAGTAACATGTATGAACATCATAGGTGAAAAAATTTTTGCGATACGATAAGTAGTTTTTTTTAAATTAATTTTTAAAGTTCAAGCGCTTGTGACGTCAAATGGCATAGGAAGTGACGTCATCCCGAGGGGAGAAGCGAATGTCACGCATTCGACTTCGAAGACGAAACGTAAAAGGCTTTCTCCTCGCATTTAACTCCTCGCGTTTCTGGAACATTAAACCTCTCATCCTCTCGAAAATATTCGAATATCTCATTGATATTATTTGAGGAAGATTATTAGATTGTGCTTTAACGAATCTGGCCTCCATAGTGTGTTCAAAAGGATTATTGAATTTCTAAAATATAAAAATATCAGCGCGCTCAAATTGTCCCTAGCGAAAACAAGGGATCCTCGGGGGGAAGGCTGCCCATTCGCGCCCTGTGACGTAGGCTCGTGACGTTTCAGAAGCGCGCACTTTTGCGCATGGATTTTTAAAAATTCATTAAAAATCAACCACGGTGTTTTAAAATTCGGCAATGGTGAATTTTTTAGTTTTGAGGGTCAATTAACAATATCCAATAGCCAAAATATGAACATTTAATAGGTTGCAACTTCCCTATTGGTCGGAGTTGGTTTCGCTCACTGATCGGCAGGATTACAGTAACGTGGTGGCTTGGCGACTTCGGCTATAAACAATAGAGTTGCATGATCATTTGCTTACATTTTAAAGCTACTGTTAATGTAATTTATTGTATTTTTTTGTTTATTTGGCGAAATATTTCTAATTGCAAAGAATTGTTTTTCGCTTTTAAAGAGTTTTTAGTCATTACAGTTGAAGAATGTTTATTTTACATCGGGAGGGGGGGTATGAGTGATTTTCGCTTATTCAGAGAACTGATTTTACTTTTATCATTTTTCTAAACGATATCCTTTCGATTGTTTTATTCTATTTCATATGGGGGATATGATGGATTTCCCGTTTGTTTAGATGGGGAGAAAGGTTTTTACTCTAAGGATGCATTTTATCCTTTGAGTATGGTTGAAGGAACAAAACATCGTACATCGTTGTTTGATTATTGCAGAAACTGGCTTTTTCACTGATCCAAAGATTAAATGAGCAGATTTTAAAGATACAGTTGGTTCTCTGTTAAAGTACGGGAGAAAAAATAGTTGAAAAAAAAAACTGCTTAGTGGGCATTAGATAAATCACGTTGTAATGAATATACGCATTCTGATACCACAGCAGCTTAAAACATTTTTTAAAACTTATTTCTTTCAACGAAACAGTTCAAACACTTGATAGTTTACTGATTTTTTTAACTTTTCAATTTACAAAGTTTGATCAGAACAACGTCTGTCGGGTCCCCTAGTTTTTTATAGTAATAATAAATTTTAATTTTTACAAGTTAAGTAAATGGTTATGAAAATAGAGGGACTCATTTTTATATTGAAACTTTCCTATAGTGGAGTGTCCCAGATCCTGAAAACTAGTCTTTAAATAGGGATCATCATTTAACAGAGAACCAACTGTATCTTTAAAATCTGCTCATTTAATCTTAGGATCAGTGAGAAAGTCAGTTTGTACAATAATCAAGCAACGACTGTAAATTTGTCAAATTAATATATGGTAAAAAGAATAACAGTAATAAGCATCATATTCAACAGTTTATTAGGTCCTGCACCCAAATTCAGGAACTTTATTTTCCTTAAAAATAGTGGGAGTCATGTTATGGAAGTTGAAGCATAAAGTTAAGTTGAAGATCATTTTTACATCTCTCACTTATGTGTTTTTTTTTTTTTTTTTTTGTTAATTACCCTGAGAGAATGTATTAGTGGGAGTTTACTGTAGCACAGTACAGCAAAAACAGTCAAAAATAACTTACCAGTATCTGCGACATTCCTCATGGTGTGTTTGAAAGCCCAAATAATGGAGTCGAGCACAAGCTTGAACTGAGCAGCTCGTATGTTTAGTAAAGCTAAAAAACAGAAAAGGGAATTAGCAACAAGTTAATTTACCTTTCTTAAAAGAAAAACTTTGAGAAATAATGAACACAAACCTGGGAAGCAATGTGTAACAGCTGCTTGCAGAAGGAGGAAGAAATTTGTTCGGTGCTCCGGAAATTCTTCAAAATCCTTAAATAATAAGATATAATTTTAAATAATAATAATAATTATATAAATAAAATCCATACATAGCAGTTTAGTTTACTTGAACCAAAAAACACACACAACAGGGGGGGGGGGGATAAGTTGATAAATGAAATTCCAGTAAAATAACATATAATAAAGAAAAATCACTTATAAATTTGTCTAAATAAAATTTATAAGCAAAACAAATAGTTGAAACAAACATAGAAGCTCATCAGTCCACTTCCCTAATAAATTTTATTTAGACTATAGCATTTTAGTTTCATTTGAAAACTACTTTTGGGAGAAAGGAGAGACTAAGGCGGGGGAAAAAAAAAATTGCACTTTTGGCTCAACGCCTTGACTACGGCTTTGAACATAGTTTGTACTACGTGTCTGACTTTAGCAATACCTATGTACACTAGGGTGGAACGAAAAAAAAAGTTTTGGGTTTTCAATTTGCCGTAGTGCGGAAAAGTTGCCTTTTCATGCAAACAAGATGTAAAAAAAATATGAAAAATATTGAAGCACGTCTTGAGGTGCCGCAAAGAGCATCAAGTTTTGCAAAATTGCAATTTTTGCTACATTTTAAATTTTTTAAATTTTTTTTCAAATTTATCTTTATGCTTCAAATGCTGTCGAAAAGCAAATTATATGCTCAACAGGTGGTACAATAACTTTTTTTGTTGTTCGGATTATGTGTTGAGGTGCCGCAAGAGCAAAGAGTTTCGTAAAAACGCACTTTTTGCCGAATGCACTGCCATCTGGGAGCTTGAGTCATTGCAGCAGCGGATGTTTAAATGGGGCGGGGCTGTTCAGCAGTGATTTGTGTGAGTGGGGGCCAAGCTCAGATCAGGTGTCAATTTCTTTGTCAAGTTGAGTTAGTGAGTAGCGTAAAATTTCGTTAGTTGGTAAAATACTTCATTGTTGTTATTTGCAATGGCTCAGTATAAACAAGTGCAGATGAGACAGCAGACGAGACAAACGTCAGAATGTCCTATTTTTGGAATATATAGCGATTTCAATGAAGTTTTACTACCCACTTACGAAGATGTAATGAAATGCTACTGTTTTATTAGACACGGCCTAAAAAGTGCGGCTGGAAAAGATCTTTCTGTAAGTGAAATATATACAGGGCCCGACTAACTAAAAGTGAGGCCCAAGGCCCACAATAATTTGGAGGACCCCTGAAGGCTATATTTTAAAAATGTGTGTATTTTTTGTAAAGTGTTAATGCTATGCATAATTCTTTGAGTAATTTGGGGCCCCTTACGAAGAGGGGGCCTAAGGCCCAGGCCTAGTAGGCCTATGCGGTAATCAGGCCCTGAATATATATGACTTTTCAGTTTCCAGAATAGATTACATTTGGTCAAGAGCTTCTTTGGGACAACAGGAATAGAAGCCTAATGGATTCTTAGATGGTAAAACAAAAGAATCAAACGAATTTAAAGACAAAATAAGTCAACAGGTGGAAACCTGTTCTAATCTTCCTGTGGTTACTTCCAGGGTTGGCCGGATTGGACCCAATTGGGTTGGACCCAATGGTTTTTTTTGAAAAAACCCATTTAAAAAAACCCATTATTTAGCCCACTTTTGGGTTTTTTAAAATTTTCTGAGAACTTTTTTTTAAAAAATAATTAATTTAAATACTTTTACAATTTAAACTTCTTTTTTATTTCTTCTTCACAATAGGCAATGGACATAAAAAATGAATTTTGAACTTTAATAGTATTTCTTAACTCTTAAGGGCATTAAAAAATGCTTCAAAGATTTTAAATAAATATATTTAACTTTTTTCCTTCAACTGGTCAATAAGGTACTCAAATTATCTTGACTAAGTCCTGTCACGTCAGATTTTCTCAATATTTGCAGATTGTACAAAGGATACTACTTTAGCTAAAAGGCTCTTATGTGAATTATTTTCTGCAAACCAACACAGGGTTCATACCCTTTAGGCAGAAAAAAATTCAAGCACTTTTCAAGTACTTTTCAAGGTAAAAAATTTTGTTTTCAAGGCAATATCATAAATTTGTACTAAAAATATTGTATGCAGATTTCATTTACTACAAACACGTAGAAATAAGGCAATAATACAAAAAAGTATAGGAAAACAAAATTGCTTTTTCTACAACGAGAGACGTTTTGATGAAAGATCTACTGCGTTGAAAGTTTTTCTGAAAATGTTTGAAAAGTTTGGTTATAAAGAGAAGCAGATACCAAGAGGTTTAATTTTGAGGTTTTTCAAAGGTTGCAGCAGTCAGAGGTTTGTATATTTTCTAGAATCAGCAAATTAATACTTTATAAAAAAAACCTTTCATAAGTGCTTTTAACTTTTATGGGAAGAAACTAAAATACCCAAGTTCAATGGCAGTGCCAGAGAGGAGTTTTTGAAGTCAACCCCCCCCCCCCCGGTTTCAACATTTATTTCAATATCTATACAGTGGTTTATTACACTATAAGGGTGGTTAGGACAAAAACACTACCCAGAAAGTTATTTCAGTTTGCACTATTAAGTTCTAAAAATATCAGGTTTGCAAATCATTTATAAGTATGCAAATCAATTATTCGTATGTATTTATTAGCTGTTCAGCCAATAAGGCATTTCAACTGTCCTCGAGTAAATTTAAAAATTAGGAAGCAAGAAAAGTTTATGAAAGTCCACAGTCCAGTCTCTACACCTCAAAATATACAAAAGCAGCTTAAGCAGTGATAAATACTCTGAATGCAAACTTGAGCCTATTCAGCTTTCATTGATTAACTTGCAATAGACAATAAATGTGCAAGTTCAGATTTATAGAGCCATATTTCGAAATTGAAAAGATTCACAAGAAGTTGACATATATTATGACAAAAGTAGTTTTATTTTGGGAAAAAATGGGTTGTTGTTGAAATTAGAATTTAAATTTAGAAAGGCAATAATATTCAGGTGTAATTGTAATTTGTGAGTTCATAAAAAATTACCTGAAAGTTTCAAAGAGCAAAATGGGGCGAGGGGGGGGGGGGATAATTCTTAAAACTAAGCCCCCTATTACTTGAATATACATATGTACAACAATAACTTTTGCTATGCATACAATGCATAAAATAGTTTATTAAGTCAAAATATTCTGCATAGAAATACCATGCCCAGTGCCTGTTGATAACCAGCAACAGGCACTGGGCCTAGCTAGGCTGGTACTTTTCTCCGCACGCACCCCACCTCTTAGCCGTAGGCCTTAGGTTCCACCGCCCGGGGGGTCCGCGTAGCGGGCCCCCCGCACGGCTGAGTGCGGCGGTCGATAGTCGTGTCATACTACGGACGCGCTTGGTACTTATTGCGCCGGGGAAGGTCCCCGTGCTGGGCGCCAGCCCAGCTGGGAGTTTACCCCTTAATGTGTGGGTCTTGCTCACCGTGAGATACGGTATATCTCCCCGTACCTCGTTGAGCTAGGCTGGTACTGGTCAATTTATTAGATCCAAATGAAGATGAATGACCCTCCTTAAAATATCTGCCCCTTTGCTGATTAAAGCCTCTTTCAGTAAGCTCCAAGTACCTACAACCTTAATAAAGTAGTAATTTTGAACATTTGAGGAAAAGGGGAAAATTGGAGATATAGGGAGGTAAAAGTATAAAAACGAACACTACACGATTTCAAGTGAATAATCATGACACAACCACCCCTGTTATACACCTTATTTATTTTAGCAGACATAAAAAAATGATGTACTTATAAATAAAATTATATAAATCAACTTTATATTTAAAATACAAACTTTAAGTTAATTTGTTAGGTGCTCAACTGCTGAAATTTAAATTTTTTTTTAAAAAATCTGTTATGACCAAAAATTAGGTAAAGATAATCATTCAAAATTGCAAAAATAAATAAGCAAATAATTAAACAAGACCAAGGTAATAAATTCTTTAACTCTTTAGTTATTAAAATAAAAAATAAAATAAGCTAATCTGATGTAGCAGTGTCAAAATAACTACTAATTGCCAAAAATATAAAAATATTTACAAATACAAAAGGATTTAAATCTCAAACAAGGGAAGCAAATTTTCGCGAATTAATTTAATGTTGTCATGTTTCCCATAAAATAAACTTATATTTTACTGAAATTAAACATAAAATATGCTAATCTACGGTAGCAAATATGAAAATAACATCCGATTAGAGAATATATTTAAATATTTGCAAGATGCAAAAAGATTGAAATTTCAAACACGAGAAGCAATTTTTCGCAAAGTCTGAGTTCGTTCGACGTGGCATGTTTCCCATGAAATAAATTTGTTTTTTATTAAAATTAAACAAAAAATATACTAATCTAAGATAGCATATGCGAAACTAACATTTGATTAGCCAAAATATTTAAATATTTGCAGGATGCAAAAAGATTGAAATTTCAAACACAAGAGCAATTTTCCGCGAAACCCGAGTAAGTTCAATGTTGTCATAATTTCCAAATTAATATCTTTGTTAATTAATGAAATTAAACAAAAAAATAAACTAATCTAAGGTACCATATGTCAAAATATCTTTCGGTTGTAAAAAACATCAAAATATGTACAAGAAGCAAAAGGATTGAAATCCCAAACACGGAAGCAATTTTTCGCGATGTTGCATACTGAACACATGTTCAGAAAATTGCATTGGTGAAATACTTTTTTAAAACTTCTAAGCACAATTCGTTGATTTTTGAGAGAATTTAAGCACTAAGAAACTTTTTCAAGGTTTTAAAACTTTTTCAAGGTTTTCAAGCACTTGAAAATGAACTTTTTTTTTCCAAGCACTTTTCAAGGTTTTTCAAGGGCGTACGAACCCTGCAACACGTCACAAAACTCGAATAAACAAGGTATATTTTTTAGAAATTAACAGGTTTTACAAATGGTCGGACAGAAAACGGAATAGCATGTACAGTATTTTCATTATCTTACGAAAAAGTTTAATATTTCTTACTCCGTACACAGAAATAGAAAAACAGGCAACATAAAATTCAAAGAAATGTCTTGATTAAGCTGGAATTCAGTAAAAAGGGATTTAAACTACTTGAGGTTCTACAGTAGTTTTGCATAACCAAATGAAATACAATAAAGTAAAATACAAAAAAAAAAAAAAAAAAAAAAAGTTGAAATTAAAAACAAACAAATAAACAATAGGTTTTATCACTCAAGAAGTAACTTTGCCTTAACTGTTAGTCTGAAACTTCACCATTCTTGAATTTTGTCGTCTTTTATACCTTTCTTCAGAAAACGCTGAATTTTCCAGCTTTTTTTATCAAGACAATTTTTGTGCTTTGTCCATATACTTATGCTACAATATGCTACGAGTACCCCACCTTTCCCCTAAAAAAAGACAAAAAAAAACCCACATTTCTTTTAAAAAACCCAGCTTTAGTTGGGTTTTTTTGGGTTTTATTTAAAAAAACCCAAAAAACCCTGGGTCCATGGGCTTTTTTAAAAAAACCCGGGTTTTTGCCAACCCTGGTTACTTCCTTACCCATTGAAAATAATTTGCTTTTTGAGAACATACAGGACATAAGAACCGATCACAAATATGTATTGGATATGTGTTTCACTATATCAAGTGGGACTTGCTCACTAGATTTATCTTCAAGGAACCTGGGGAAACTTTCCCATTCCAGATGACTTACATTTGCAAACCGTATGTTTCGATTATATGTAGCAACTAAAAATCCAACTGAAAATCTCAAGACTCTGTTAAAGTGTAGTAAAGTATATAGTTTCCTTTATATGGGCGTCGCATTTCGCTAAAATTGTTTAAAACAAATAATAATACTTAAATTTATTAATAGTGATCATTATTCATTCATACATTTTCAAGAAAGAATCCATTTCTTGTACGGATCAAGTGGGCAATGCGTATGCTCTTTTGTGGTTTAACCATATATTTAAACCTTCTCGTACTTACGGCTCTAAACATTGATTTGAACGTATCTTACATTCACGATATCTCTCTCATGATTTTAAGAACATTATAGACCAGGTTACATAAAGAAATGGGTATTTTGATGCAACAGAAAATCTCCATTTGGCTATATTATGCAAAGAGCGTAGAAATGTAAGAGAACTTGGATTACGACGTGTGTTGAATGCAAGAACACAAAGTAGAGGCGGGGTTAAGAAGTTGAAAGTTCAACAAATAATTTTTGCTGCCAAAGATTACATCGATTTGATCTCACGGGGTCAAAATGAAATAACCGAGCCCCCCTTGGTAAAACATTTGTCTAGTGAATCCCTCAAAGTGAAGCTTGTAACCCGATGGGCGGCTTTTAAAAAGTATGGTTCAGTCGTAGGAGACGAAAAACTGACTCAAGAGTTATTTGGAAGAAAAAGTTATTTGGTACAGAAAAAAAAGCACTTTAATGTGTCAAAGAAGTAGACACAAACATCATACAGGTTTAACCATTCATTTACAATCATTAAGAATACAGTGAAACCTCCCTTAACGGACACTCCCGAATAACGGACACCTCTAATTAACGGACATTTTTGCAAGTCCCAGTCCCTCAATATAAGCCATTCCATGTAATTCACTCTGAATAACGGACACTCCGAATAACGGACAGTTATTTCACAAAAAAGTTCTCTTGCGATCGTAGCACTTACGTTTTTTTTTCTTTTCACAGAATATCTTAGTAACTGCTTGCCTTGCAAAACTTTTCATCCTCCACAACTGATACCCCCCCCCCCCCGTCATTTCCTTATCACTGTTTCTTGGAATTAAAGAGTGGTAATGGGCAGAGGCAGCGATTGGGGCTTAAAAAAGTTGCGGGGCAGAAAAAAAAAAGAACAAAAGACATGGTACTTTTTGCGGGCAGCAAAAAATGAAAAAGAAAAAAAAGTCAATTTTGTTACAGCTAGTTTTGAGAGTATTGAAGCAGTTAAGCGAAAACTGACTGTCCGCTCGGTCTAACAATTTACGTACGTTTTTCTTAAGATTTTAATGAATTTAGTACACAATAACTATTCAAAATTTAAGATAAAAAAGAGGAAACTGGGCGCTTTTTCTAACTGGGGCTCTCGGGAGATGCAATTGAGCAGACTGGCGTAGTAGTCGGCTTTATGGCGCCGTAGTTTCGTTGGGTTGTTTAATTTTTAGACATGAATAAGATTTGTCTATATTCAAGGTCATATTGCCAACTGTCAATCATGCAATAGTGATACTCAAGATAAAATAAATAAATTAATCATAAAAAATGTGTGGGGGGGAGGGGGGTTGCTCCGCCAAATCACCGCCGTTGGTAATGGGATATTCATACCCTGAGATGAAGTGAGAGGCAAGCGAACCTAATTTTCATGCAGCAATCGTAGCTTTGCAGTTGCAAACTTTCCTAAAGGTGTGTTGATTTAGTTGATTTTTTTGTGTGACAATATTATTTGAGTTTTAAAATGGCAACTAAAAGAAAGAGACTGACATTGAAAGAAAAAATTAATGTTTTGGATGTTGCCGAAAAAGAAAAAAAAAGTGTGCGTTGTTTTGCCGATCGTTTTCAAATTGGGAAAACTTAAATCAGCGAAATTTTAAAAGATAAAGATGAAATTAGAAAATTGTGCACAATTAAGAGACTTTTCGGAAGCACTGAAATACAGTGAAGAATTGAAAAACTTTTTCCTAAGCAAAGGGGACACTGAAGGACTTGCTAAGGTAAATGATTTAAATATATTGAGAAACAGGCTTGTAATGCAAAAGAGATGTCAAACTGTTTTAACTGATTACGTTAATTGATTAAATGCTTTTTAAGACAAGTGTGTGCTGTCAGTATACCCTTTTTAAGAAAAAACAGATTAATTACACTTGACGTAAAATGTAGTAAACCTTTCGCAGTTGTTTCGATTTGTGTTCTACAAAGGGAAAAACAGCCCATTTTGAAAAAGGTAAATTAAGTAGTTCCTCCTAATGGCGGACACCTCCCAATAACGGACAAAACTTCTAGTCCCTTGACTGTCCGCTATTTGGAGGTTTCACTGTACTTTGAATGGTAAAAATGGAATTGTTAATGTCTTTTATTGTATACTAGTGATACCCGCACGGCTTTGCCCGTTGTAGAAAAATTAAAAGGTCATTTGGTTTGCTTGTATATTTACAAATAATGTAAGAAGAATTTCTCACCAATTGCCTTGCCCATGGTACTCTTCCACGTTATAACACCTTGGTAATTTACTCGCCCATCTTATAATTTTGCTCGTGTAAATGTGATTAAAACTGGAATAGAAAAAAACAAAATCGAATTTTCGAAAAATCGTTTCGAGGTGCACACCTCCCATGCTACAAACTAACTTTGTGCAAAATTTTATGAAAATCGGCCGAACGGTCTAGGCGCTATGCGCGTCACAGAGATCCAGACAGAGATATAGATCTCCTGACAGACTTTCAGCTTTATTATTAGTAAAGATTCTGATTTTTTAAAACTGTACTTTTTAATTAGTATTTTTTCCTAATGTAATGCTTAAAAAATATATTCACTGCCATATTTTGTGCTGTTATATACAGCAGGAAAGCATAAAAAGGAATTTCATTGTTAAATGGAAATTTCGGTAATTATCAAACTTTAAGCTCGTTGCGGCACCTAAAGATGTTGTAATAAAGCAATGAAATTTCTTCTGCTTCTTTTTAAACTTAAATGATTAAGGTCATTTTCGTTCCACCCTAATGTACACTCTGCATGTAGTGTCCTTTAATTGTAATACACGAAAGAGAATCATATTGTTGCAACAGCCATAACACAGTTGCATAAATCGTAGGGTAAATACAATGCTTTTTAGCCTACTTTCCTGTAAAAGAGAAAGAAAGAATAAAAAAAGAAAATTAATTTGAATTCTGAAATTTTGAATTCAAATTATGCTTTTCGCAATCACGAACTGAGACAGGACCCTACTCATTGGAGTTATTGTTTTTAGAAACAGCTCCTGCCCCCCCCCCCAGCCTGCCTCTCCTCCTGGGCGGTTACGTGTGTATAGTTGTGTGTGTAAGTGTGTATGCTTGTGTGTGTGCGTAGACCTGTGTGTATGTACGTAGGCGTGTGAGTGTATGTGTGTGAGTGTGTGAGCGTGCGTGTGTGTAGGACATGGACGCCTCCGACCAGGGGAAGCGGATAGCTCAGGACCGGAGCAGCCGTGCCGCGCCGCCTGCAGAGGACGGTGGTGCTGCAAAGGCTTCTGGTCCAAGCTGAAAAAGGCACGGAACATCATAAACGGTCAAATGAGAACAATAAGCAATCGTGATTGCTCAACAAAAAGTTCCAACCAAGACTAAAAGAGCCAACTTTCCTGTGCACCAATATCGATTTTCTAGTGTATCTATGTTCTCTAAATTAGTTAAAACTGCAAATTAAGTTAAACATACCTTTTTAACATTTTAAGCTGATTTCTAGAAACAAAACATAGCTCGATCATCTGATAAAATATATGCATATAAAAGAAACAAACATATGAAGTAGTAGCACACCTTCTAAACACAGCACAGTCAATACTTTTTTTTTTTTTTTGCATTTAAAAAAATTTTAATTGCTACTAAACAGGCACACATACACACACACACACAAAAAGGGAAAGAAGAAGAATATATATATATATATATATATATATATATATATATCAGGGGTCTGTCCAGGATTTTTCACAGGGTTCGTTTTTTGTGAAAAATCAAATAATTTTGTGAAAAATGAATTAATTTTGTGAAGAATAAAAAAATTTCGCAAAAAAAAAAAAAAAAAAATATCAAATTATGTTTTTCGTAATCACGAGTTGCGACAAGACCCTACTCATTGGTTACTACTCTACTCACTTGTTTCTTGACACGGCTCTTGTCCCTCCAAGTCTACCCTCATGTTGAATGGAGACGTGTGTATTAGTTGTCTATGTGTAGACTTCTGTGTGTACGTAGACCTGTGTGTATGCACGCTGGCGTGCGTGTATGTGTATGAGTGCGTATGTGTATGAGCGTGCGTGTCTAGGACATGGACGCCACCGACCAGGAGCGGCTACCGGAGGACGGAGCCGCGCCTGCAGGTGGCGGTGGTGGTTGAAAAAGGCACGGAACATCAAAGACGGTCAAATGAGAACAATAAGCAATCGTGATTGCTCAAAAAAAAAAAAAAAAAATTCTGTTTAAACGAAATTTTAGAATTTAGAGATGGCACAAACTGCAGTATTTAAAATAATTGTAACAAAAATATAAATGAATAAAACAAAATTCAGAATAGGGTTCAGCATTCAACTTTTTGACCCAAGACACTCTTAAAAAGCAAAGAATTTCGTTTAAAACTTATAAATTCCGTGATTTTAACAAAAATAAAAAGATATTTCAATTGTTTACCTCTTAACAAAGCGTAATAATCATCAAAAATTCGAAAAATCGGATTCCCATAGCGAATGCAAAGAGATCGCAATTCTCAAAGTGAAGGCATCAAAAGTATAAAAACGGCTTGTAAAAGAAATATTTTTGATAAAATTATTTTAAAATTGCATTTTAGAGTCCTATGATAAACATATCATTAATATCTGTGGACACAGTTGACCCAAAAAATAAAATAAAATAAACCATCTATTCAGCATTTTAATTTTTGACTCATAACAGAAAATGGAATTTTGCTTTAAAAACTTGAAATGAGAGTTCTAACAGAAATAAAGAGACTTTTCATTAATTTAAGTCCTAATAAAGCGAAGTTAGCTTGAAAAAAGAACAAAATATGATTCTCTTATCGGATGTTAAAAGATTGCATTTTTCAAAATGTAGATGAAATGCAGATTCAAAATGTAGAAATGTTTTCAAAATCTAAAGAAAAAAAGAACGGTAATTAAAAGAGTTTATTTAAAGTTAATCATCCTTGTTAGCATCGAAAAATCAAAACCCATATAATTTTCTCCCAAAATAACAATTAAACATCGCGCCACACCTGCAAATATTGACAAGCTGGCAAAATGATGAGAATATTTTCTAATCAAGTCATTATAAAAGTTCAACACCAGACGCTAAGTGGTGATAATTTTGAAGTTGGTAACCCTATCTGAAGCGATCACATTTTTTCCTCACCCTTACTATCCTTTTGCAGTTCTAAGTTCATTTCGCAGATACATATTATTATTGTTGATTAAATCATGAGCAGGACAAAAGTGCTTACCAATGCCTTTTCAGAAAAGTTTACAACACGGCTGCTAATTAGCTGTGATGAAACAAACAATCATTATATTTATTTGGCAGTAGCAATTATTTATCGCTTGCAGGAGCATCCCAAGAGTGCCGATTTTTTTTTTTTTTTTTTCAAAATTAGCCAGATTTTGTATAAGCTGATCTTTTGTATAAGCTGATCGATCTAATTTGACTTAAAAAAAGATTCCAAAAATTATCAAAAGGTTCCAAAAATTATTGGTTTATACACAGAAATATGCGTTATTTTGCTTTCAGATTTGCTCTTTCAATAAACAATTTGTGACAGATCCAATCTTGTTCATCAGAATTTTGTGAAAGGTCCGTTTTGTTTGATCAGGATTTTGGGAAAGGTCCGTTTTGTTTGATCGGGATTTTGTGAAAGGTCCGTTTTGGTTGATCGGATTTTTGTGAAGGGTTCGTTAACGGACCCAAATATCCTCTGGCCAGACCCCTGTATATATATATATATATATATAAAATTAAGCAAACAGAATTACAAATATTAAACAAATTATAAATAACAAATGATGATAAAAAGGAAAAATGCAAACAGCTATTAAGTAGGAATAGAAAAAGAGTGAATCCAGAGCTCATCAGCCGTGGAGGATTCATTAATTATGGTCAAAAGACCAAAATTTTAACTATAAACTAGAAGAGAATGTTTAAGCTCCAGTACATGTAATATAGAGTAACAATGGGCAAACGCACCACTTGCTAAACTAAAAACAATAAACTAGAGCTCAAACCTAAAACTAAAAGCAGGGGGTTTCGCCTCGACTAATTAGGAAAACAAGTTCCGATAATTAGCCTTCCACCGTGGAAGGCTAATTATCGGAATCAATTATGGCTTTTGACCATAATTAATGAATCCTCCACGGCTGATGAGCTCTGGATTCACTCTTTTTCTATTCCTACTTAATAGCTGTTTGCATTTTTCCTTTTTATCATCATTTGTTATTTATAATTTGTTTAATATTTGTAATTCTGTTTGCTTAATTTTATATTTACTTGGCTTTTTAGTTTTGCTGCGTTGCGCATCTATGGGCTCTTGGGTGGTCTTTTCAATATTTTTCACTTTTATTATATATATATATATATATATATATATATATATATATATATATATATATATATATATATATATATATATATATATATATATATATAGATATATGAAGAACACTTAAATAATTTTCTTCATCAAAGAAAAAAAAATCGTACGCACAGCTCTTTCAAAGAACTGCTTTACTTCCCATTCCAAAAAACAGAATAAATAAATTTAAACTTCTGAATAAAAATAAAACTGAATTACACCTCCAAGGCTCAGAGTCTAACATTTTCCTTCTAAGTATGCAACTCATTAAAACAGAAATTCTGATTAGGGATTGTGGATAGTAATGACATGATAGTATTTTTACAGTGAAACTGCGAACAATACCAATCCAACAAAATGTCTGTTATATTGCTTGAATTTCCTTACAAGGACTAAAATTTGCAGCCCTTTGAAGCATGTTGTAACAGGATTTCAGTATATTAAGCCCAAACATAAGAAAGCATCATTTAGCACTGTTAAATGCCTATTTTGTTCTTTAGAAGGTGACAAATATTTTTTTTAAAGGAAAATACTTTTCTTAAGGTTGATATGAGCCTGGGACATGAAATTGCTCATTATTAGAGAATTGCCCTTATGTATATTTTAAATCATTGCTTTATTGTTTATTTTTTTGCTTTCTGAAAAATTACTCAATTCAGTAAAAATAATGAAAAAATTCAAATTTTGATGCAGTATATGAATTACAGTAGAATACCTTTAAAATGTCGACCTGTTACGCAATTCTCTATAAACCGCACAACTTTTCAGAAGTAAACAATAAGTTTTGAAGTTTAAAAAATCCCTCTGTTTTGCCTTGCAAACATAAAAATTGTTAGGAAAATTAAATTTTGAATCAGTTTTTCATCTTTTCATCTCAATTCAAAGCTTTTAAATGAAAATTAGCATTCACAGTAAAATGAAAATACTAGATGGTTCTTGAAAATGCAGCTGTTATGCAAACCATGAAGCTAGCAGAAGTGCAGGATATTTCACTTTCTCGTAATAAAGAAACGTATTTGTGAATGACTCATTGTATAATTAGTGCTTTAATACTCACTACAGATAAAACTCATTCTGAAGTGCAAATATATAAATATATTTTGAATATTAGTTTAAAAATTTGTGAAATGACCTCTTTAACGCCAAAGCCTGTATAACGCAAAAACTCTGGTCCCAAGGTGTGCGTTATAATGGTCTTCTACTGCATTATACCTTTTTTCCTTCAAGCAAGCAGAGAGGTTAAATTGTAAAACAAAAGTTACATACATCTACTTAAGTACAATGACTGCAGTTTTATTCAAACATTAAAATTCTTTAAGTACATGACAGGGAAAAACTTACTTTGTTGATCATATCTAGAGTACATTCAAAAACTGCATCAAATATCTTGGGAATTTCTGGAGTTATATGAGCCTGGAAGAAAAATAACAAAGTCTCAATACAAAGGTCATTGAACATCAAGCAATAGCAAAATAGTAGATGAATTAATTCTCTTAAAATTCCCCTTTGTAAGAAGAAAATAATTTTATGAAAGGAAGGTTTGAGAATTTCAAAAGCTTACTTCTAGCCGATTCACTATAGTTGCCATGGTTGATAATACTTCTGGTTCACGAGCTGAAGCAATAGGACACCTCTGATAGTCTAGCAATACTACATCAAGTAAAGGTGGGATAAAATCTTCTAAAACCTATATGAATAAAAAACAAAGAAATGATTTTAGACAAAAAGTAGCAGCTTAAACAAGTTTTTAGTGTCTAAGAGTTCCTGTACAGAATACCAAGATTTCTTTTGAAAAAATTCATGATATAGGGTGTCTACTAATAATTGGAAATACTGTAACTATACAGGAATATTTATTGAAATACTAGAAAAATAACAAACATTTTTTTGAGAAATACAGGGGTCATTCCATGTCAAGTGATCCAAAATTTGGGAAATTTTTTCCCTCACCCTTTTGTATTTCTTTGAAATTTGGCTCATCGATTGTACCCTTCAAGGTAATCAGAAGTCCAAATTTTTAGATTTTTATCTCTATTATTTTTTTATTTATGACACTTTGATTTTTCGAAAAACCCTCTTTTTTTCATGGATGTTTGAACATAAAATGGACGATAACTCAGCACCAAATATAGATAGAAAGATTTGGTAAAAAGCATTTTAAAGTACATTAGTTGCTGTTTAATTGGATATGCAACATGACTAATTTCAAAAAAATTTTAATTTTTGAAAAATGAAATTTAAATTTTAAATTTATAATTTCTCAGAAAAGGTATAATAAATTTTTTTAAAAAAATTCTCAAAAATTTGTGTGTATTTTATCTTTGTTTGTGCAAAGTTTCAAGTTGGGATCTCAATGGGATCATATTTTTATGAATTTTTAAATAAAATTTGACTTATGAAATAATGACATTTTTCAGATTCTAACTAGTTAAATATGGGGTTGTCTTATTGGGGATGGTCTAGTAAGTAGTAATTGATCATGATAATGCTTGAAATGAGCTAACATGAATTTGTAGATTGGTAAGCCCCCCCCCCCCCCCCCCCGAAATTTTTAATTTTTTTTCAAAACATTTTGAAAATTTAAATTAAATAAATAAATAAATAAAACAAAATAAATAGTAAACTTATTAAAAGTTGGTAAATAATCTTCTTTAAAGCAAGAAAAAGCCCCCTCCCCCCCAGCACCACACTTTTTTTTTTCAAAACTATTTTCAAAACGCAAAAAATAAATTGATTACTAAAATAAAACAAAATGAATAGAAAGCATATAAAAAGCTGGTAAATGTTCTTCTTTAAAGCAAGACAAAGTACATTCCCCCCCCCCACCCACACATACGATTAACACTATAATAGTATGACGCCTCACCTGACGCTTTTTTTTTCGGACCAAGTGTTTCTTTTTCAATCCGAACTTCACAAAATTTACTTGATTAATTCACTATCTGATAAGGAAAGTTATGATTCATTTCATCCCCTACCCCTGCGCCAACTTTCAATTTTGGAGGGAGGAAAGAAATAGTTTGTCCCAAGATCATAGCAAAATAGGACTGTTTCCCCCCATTTTATTTCATTCTTTTCACACTAAACTAAAAATCAATCCAAATATCAGATCATATGTCTGTCCGCATAAAACTAAACGTCTTTCCACACATTTAGAGTGCAGCTGTTTTTTTTCTTTGCTTTAATGCTAGCTGTCTTTTAATTTCAGTTGTAAAAGAGAGCCTATATGTATCTCCGCATAAAACTGTCTTTCTACAACATTTGGAGTGCGGTGGTCTTCTTTTCTTTAATGCTAGTTTTCTTTTTAGTTTCAGTTGTAAAGGAGAGCAATGCAGCGAGATCTATTTATGCATATAATAAAAGCAGTTATAGATCAAACAAATTTTGCTAGTTTGAGCATAACCTTCCATGTTGTTAAGCTTCATTCCAGATTGCTCTTCCCCCTCCCCCTATCGTCCCACTTTTCGAAAGAAAAAAAAAAGCTGCAAATGAGTGGTTCTATTTGTCTGTTAAAGTTTTTCTGACTTTAAGTTTTTATGACCCCCCCCCCCCATTTATAAGCCTTAGTCACTGCTGATGTTTAGCAGCATGCATCCCAGTTTATTATGATTATAACTCTTACGTGCCAGCTTTTTTTTTTTTTTTAAATACAGTTTTGAAAAAAAAAAAAAAGATAAAAAGTGGTTGTGTGGCAGGGGGGGGGGGGTACCAATCTACAAATTCATGTCAGCTCATTTCAAGCATAGTCATGATCAATTACTACTTACTAGACCATCCTTAGTAAGAGAACCCTATATTTAACTAGTTAGAATCTGAAAAATCATTATTTCATAAGTCAAATTTTATTTAAAAATGCATAAAAATATGATCCCATTGAGATCCCAACTTGAAACTTTGCACAAATGAAGATAAAATACACACAAATTTTTGAGAATTTTTTTAAAAAAAATTCATTATACCTTTTTTGAGAAATTTAAATTTAAAATTTAAATTTCATTTTTTAAAAATTAAAAATTTTCTGAAATTAGTTATGTTGCATATCCAATTAAACAGCAACTAATGTACTTTAAAATGCTTTTTACCAAATCTTTCAATCTATATTTGGTGCTGAGTTATCGTCCATTTTGTGTTCAAACATCCATGAAAAAAAGCGGGTTTTTCGAAAAATCAAAGTGTCATAAATAAAAAAAATAATAGAGATAAAAATCTAAAAATTTGGACTTTTGATTACCTCAAAGGGTACAATTGATGAGCCAAATTTCAAAGAAATACAAAAAGTTGAGGGGAAAAACTTTGGATCACTTGATATGGAATGACCCACAGACAAATTTGACTGGTCATCAGAAATTTTTACCTACTGCTTCAAA
Organism: Uloborus diversus; assembly: GCF_026930045.1. Lineage (NCBI taxonomy): Eukaryota > Metazoa > Arthropoda > Arachnida > Araneae > Uloboridae > Uloborus > Uloborus diversus. Next base: position 120,385,261 of record NC_072736.1, read on the forward strand.
AAAATTTTCCTTACTCAAAAACTTCTAATGTTTACTATTCAAAACACATTAAAAACCATATTTTTTTGTTAACTTTGTGGTTACTTATTGCAATTTTCTTCAAAGGAATCTTTTACTAATGTATATTAAAGTTCATAGTCACTTATGTTAGCATTTAAATATTTTCATACGTAAAACATAATAAAAAGCCTTTGATATAAACTCTCATAACATTTTTTCAGGGTTGGCCGGATTGGACCCAATTGGGTTGGACCCAATGGGTTTTTTTGAAAAAACCCATTTAAAAAAACCCATTATTTAGCCCACTTTTGTGTTTTTTAAAAATTTTGAGAAGTTTTTAGAAAAAATTGATTAATTTAAATACTTTCACAATTTAAATTAATTTTTTATTTGTTCTTTACCACAGACAATGGACATAAAAAATGAATTTTGAACTTAAATAGCATTTCTTAACTCTTGACGGCATTTAAAAAATACTTCAAAGGTTTTAAATAAATATATTTAACTTTTTCTTTAACTGAAAATCAACTCAAATTATCTTGACTAAGTCCTGTCACGTCTGATTTTCTCAATATTTGTAGATTGTACAGAGGAAACTACTCTAGCCAAAAGGCTTTCATGTTAATAATTTTCTGCAAACCAACACATCACAAATCTCAAATAAACAAGGTATATTTTTTAGAAATTAACAGGTTTCTCAAACGGTTACCGTATATACTCGCGTATAAGTCGAGAAATTTTGTCCAAAAAATGAGATCAAAGGAAGGGGGGTCGACTTATACGCGGGTCAAATTTTCCGAAAAAAATTTTCCGATCAACGAGAGCTGGGAACAGGGAAGCTACGAGAAATGCCGATGTGCGGTTACAGGTAGTCGCTGATAAGTTGCTAGTGTGAAAATGTAAACTTATTCAAAAATAATAACTAAAAAAACCTAAATAATACACATAAGTAAAGATAATTTTATTCCTCTTTATTAAGGATCAAATCAGCAATTAACAAATATCGTGAAACGTATTAAAATATTTATCGTCAACAGTCACGCCATTCAGACTGAGAGTGCGTTCGACGAGCACGACCGGGAGCGACCGGTTAGAACGCCGCGGTTAGTAACTGGTTACTTACCGGTGACCGGTGAGGTTCGTCGAACGCATCCTTTGATATCATTGACGATTCTGCAGCCGCCGATGTATAGGATGACGCGGTGATGACGGAAGCGGACTTTAATGAACTTTTTTTTGCGTCCGACTCGGAATCCGAGTTTGAAGGCTTTTAGAAATGTTTTCCTATTTAATTCCTATTTTATTTGTAAATAAATGTGTTCATTATTTTGAAATTTCTTTGAAAATAATTCGCGATGTTTTTGGAAAGTATGGGGGTCGACTTATACGCGGGTTTTAGATTTTTCTGGATTTTTTCTCTGAAAAAGGGGGGGTCGACTTATACGCGAGATCGACCTATACGCGAGTATATACGGTAGACAGAAAACAGAATAAGATGTGCAGTATTTTCAATATCTTACGAAAAAGTTTAATATTTACACAGAAATAGAAAAACAGGCAACATAAAGTTTAAAGAAATGTGTTGATTAAGCTGGAATTCAGTAAAAAGGGATTTAAACTACTTGAGGTTCTACAGTAGTTTTGCATAACAAAATAAAATACAATAAAGTAAAATGCAAAAAAAAAAAAAAAAGGAATTAAAAACAAACAAATGAACAATAGATTTTATCACTCAAGAAGTAAATTTGCCTTAACTGTTGGTAAAAAAGGAAACTAAAATATCTGAAACTTTCTTCGGTTTTGTCGTCTTTTATACTTTTCTTCAGAAAACGCTGAATTTTAACTCGTTTTCCAGCTTTTTTTACGCCATGACAATTTTTGCGCTTTGTCAATATACTTACGCTACAATATGCTACAAGTACCCTACACTTTCCCTAAAAAAAGACAAAAAAAACCCCACATTTCTTTTAAAAAACCCATTTTAGTTGGGTTTTTTTTGGGTTTTATTTAAAAAACCCAAAAAACCCTGGGTCCATGGGCTTTTTAAAAAAAACCCGGGTTTTTGCCAACCCTGCATTTTTTTCTTGGTAAAGCTGTCAAAAAAAAAAAAATAATAATAATGTTTCTTGTGATCACAAGTGCGTATTTAGGAGTGTGTGCGTGTGTATGAATGGACTCCACTACCCAGCAGCTCGCAGGGAGCAGGTGGTGCTGCAGAGAGATGGGGGCAAAAAACAAATCAAAGGACGGATGGACGCCTAAAATGGTCAAGTGAGAACACAAAGCAATTTGTGATTGCTCTGGGGGGGGGGGGGGGGGACCTTGCGTGCATTTTTTTTTTTTGAACTTTTACAAGTCTGTGGGGGCATGCTAAAGACCAAAATAACTAAATTAAAGGTTAAGGGCAAATAGGTTTTATTTTGAAGAAAAAAAATAGTGAGAAAAAGTAACTGCTTTTGAAAGGAAAAGGCGACTGCATTGAAAATGCATCCGGATGAATACAGTGAAACTTCGGTAACTCAACATTTATCTTACTGTTTGGCTGATTTCAATGGGTGATAACCTCTCTAACTTGACACTCATTTGCAGTAACCGCTAAAAGTCCACATCCAATTGCTATTCTAGTTCACTTATTGCTACCAACATTCTTTTATATTGACCTATTCTCAGAAATTTATGTTGCGGCTTGTTGGTCAATCCATCGTTTTCCGGAAAGCTCTTTTAGAGAATTCCATCTTTTATCCAGGTGAGTTAGCCATCAGACTCTGCTGTTAGTACAACTCTAAAAGGGTGGGAAAGGTATCTGGGGGAGTCCTTTAGAGAAAGAAAGTACCATGATATGTTTTTGCGGAGTGTGAGTGTGACCTTTCATCTTTAACAGACCTGACTGACAAGAAGCTTTTATCTTTTTTTTTCTTTTTTTTTTTTTTTAATGATAGATTTGGTCTTCACTAAGTATTCAAATAATATTAAGGATTTTACTATGAATTTTTCAAAAAAAAAAAAAAAAAAAAATTCATTTACTGGAATTAATTATCATAATGTGAATGTTAAGCATAAGTTAGTGATACAGAAACTCTCTAGGAACTAAAATTATGGAACCTCAGTAAGTTGACATCCTCTTAAGTCAACATTTCATGTTCCAAACTACTTAGAGCATTGAGGTTCCACAACATAAAGACACTTTTTTATAAAATCAATAACGATAGTTAGTTGCGTTTAAACATCATTCAGGATAATAATAAAAAAAAAGAATATAATAAAGGAAAAGTAACAATAAAAAATTACATACCACAGTAGGATCTGTAGATCTGCTGACCCATCCAGATATTAATTTTAATGTTTCTTTCTTCACATTTCGCATACTTCGAATTAAAGGTTGCTTAGTAATAATCTCTCCGTTTAGACTAATAGCTGCACTGATGTTTTCACTCATTACTTTATATACATTTAGCATATCCAAATAGATACGACCAAGCTGGGGAACATACAAAATGATTTTAATAATTTTTAAAAAGATAACTGAATACATCACACATGAAAATTAATTAAAATTTATAGACTAAAATATGCATATGTGCCTGGATGTAGGCAGAGTGTGAAGATTTATAAATTTCATTTCACTCATTTAGTACTGCAATGAATGAAGACAATTTTTTAAATCCATTAATTACTAACAGTAACAAAATAGGAAAAATTCTTACCTGGATGACGTATGGATGTCCAAGAGCTTTACACGCTCTTACATTTGTTTTTAAAATATTTCCAAGTTGTTTTACTGCATCAGGATCTTTTAACACATCAACTGACTGTGGGAAATGGAAAACATACATTAATTAGGGAGCTAATAGGGCTAGTAATAAAAATAAATTTACAGAAAACGAGGGTGAAGGTAAGTTTAACTTTGATAAAAACAACCATCTGTTCATTTTAAACTGGATCACAAAACAGTTTCCATTTGCACTAAATAAAACACAGATTGGCTTCCCTCAGTCATATTTTGGCTTGTCTGGGTCAAGATGAAGATAAAGAGGTCAAAACCTCTTTAACCCTCTCTGGCACGATGGTCACAAAAAAGGACACTAATTAAAATTCTAATTTTTTTTCGCTCTTTCAAACCAGTATTTTATTCTGTTTAAGGATCATGGATGGCAGAAGTACAAAAAAGGCTTTTTCTGCTGCCTCAATTTCATGTTCAAATCTCCCAAGTTATTAAAATTCATTCTTAAACTGTCAATTTCCTTCATTTTCCCTGAGATGTTCAATTATACTTTTGTAAAAGATTAAAATTCATTTTTAACGGATAAATAAGTTTTTTCCTGCCCTGGGTAGGTGGTGTCAACAAATGAGAACATCACACACAGCTAAAAAAATCTTGAAAAAACTTTTTTGACAGCAAATTTTCACCTAGAAAATCCATTACACCCACTCATGCTTTTTTGCTATAATTCAAAAATCGAGTTGGGAGAAAATGTAATGCTTGTACACATTTACTTGCAATACTTCATTTTTTAGCCAAAGACAAAAATTACATATGGGTCATTTCACGTCTATTCACCCAATGCCATGTGCCGTCATGTCTCATATTTTGTCCATTATTTTTTACGAATCTATGAGAAAAGCCCAATTATTTTTTGAATGAAAATCACGCTTTGGAGATTTTTTTCTCTAATTGAAAAAACATAAAAACTGACTTAAGATAAAGAGTGGCAACACCTAACTGTTCATAGAATACTTTCTGTTGTTCACACTGAAAGAGAAAAATATTAGCTTGAAGTTGATATCAAATTCAGCTTAATTGGTTGAAAAAAAAAAAGAAATTAGAGAGATTTTCTGAATTCATGCCAAAACGGCGACTCCAAAAAATGATCAAAAATTAAATTTTTGAAAAAATTCTCTAAAGTGTAATTTTTATTTAAAAAAATCTAAAAAAATTAATTTGGGCTTCTCTCATAGATATTTATTCGTAAAAAAATAATGGCCAAAAATAGGAGACGTGACAGCACAGTCGACTATTTAATTTAGGCAATTTGACGTGGAATGATCCATCTGCATTTTTCCAATTTTTTGGGCAATTATTTCAAGATCTATTCAGTAAAACATGACCCTCCCCCCACTACTTCTTCCATATAGTACAATAATGTCCAGTCTCTTTAGCTTTACAAAAATAGAAGTTTATTAGAAACCATTTACCTTTGTTGCTTGTTGAATTCTGGCATCCCATACTTCATTTGGAAGACTCATATATTTCTCAATCAAATTTTCTTGCACAGTTAGGTCATTATGAGCAGCAATCATGCAACCAATAGCTTCATAAAATGTATGGACCTGGGATAGAAATTATAACCATTTTAACAAACAAGAAATTTTTTGTATCAACTATAATGAAACTGAATTTAATAACAAGAAAAACATACTTGTTGAGGTTGTAGATCACAAATAATTGTGTTGATACTACTTAAGATTTCTTCAATAAAGGGATGCACTTCACTAACTTGAACCTAAAATACATGAAATATATAGTCAGTACACAACAAATCATTAACACCAAAAAATAAGAGGAAAATAAAAAAGCATTTGAGAAAAATTAAATTGTGTCAGACAAGTAAAAACTTGAAGCATTACATACTCCAAATTAATATCGGGCTGTAATTGAAAATTAGATAGCTATGGTTAAAATAAGGTAAAACCTTACAAAAATAGAAACAAATGAAAACCTTAGTGCAATTTTAAACCTATTTCCATGCAATAAATTATTGCCTTATAAATATTCTGAAAATATCACTCCAGATCAGGCTTTACACAAAACATTCATGGCATACCTGCCAACATCTACTGGGAAAAATCCAGTAGATCATTAAAAAATCCAGCAGATGTTTACGACAGATTTTTCATTGTTGGATAGGAAATAAAGGAACTTTTTATTATCCTTCTTAGTACAACCAAATGTTCCTTACATCTTATACACAATCAAGAGAAATGATCAAAAGTTAGGAATCTCCCGGAAAAACCAGTAGAGTTGGCAGGTATGTCATGGGGAGATTTTTCACCATGACCAAAATGTTATGTAGGATTAACGAGAGAACTGGATGTAAATAGATTTTTGTTAAGTAGCATTTTTGAAAAGTTGTGGGAATATTGCAGCTCTGCTCCAGAGCACAATTCAAGTTAGCGTGTGTACCTATGTAATATATAACTTTGATTTAATGATACATTTTGCATACATACTGCATTTGACCGCATTGAATGTTAATACCCCTTAATTTAACGATAACTTTTTCCAGCCTCTTGACAATTGTTAAATCAAAGTTATACTGTACTTTCATTTACATATTTTAAGAACGGATGTACATATTTACATTAAGCTTTGATTCATTTAAGACAAAGATGTTATCATTAATATATAAACAAGTCATATTAACTCAAAATCTTGAAATCAACTAAATACATTTAAAAAAAAATTTTTCTAAGGTGCGTAAGTACCCTGCAAGCGAATAAAACTTCAATATAAGAATTAAAGAATAAATCCAAAACTTGGAATAAAATACTGTTATATAACATCTAAGAAACTACAATACTGCCAAAGGCAGACAAATGGCAGTATCTGCAAAAATGAGTTTTCAAGATATTTAAAGAAAAGCGTTTGTTATTCAACACTAATAATATGGAAATTATGAAATTCTGACATTTTTTCAAGCTTTTTTCTCCACAGGAAACCAAAAAAGCAAGCTTGTACAACAAAGCTAATGCACAATAGATGAGAAAAATGTAAAAAAATGAAAAATTTACAGTTACTGCCCTTTACCTGTCCATGACAGAATACTCTATATATACAGTCGGACCTCCATATATCGAAAAAAATTGGACATAGAAATTTCAATACAGAGAAACAATCTTATTTTATCATAAAAATCTATTAAAACATTAAAATTAAAGCTAATTTTCGTGCATGAAACGCAATTTCCAATTTATGCGGGCATGGGATTAAACGAAAGTTAATAATGAAAAATTAACAGAAATTACATTTTTGTGCCTTCATGCATTTTCATTCTTCGGCAGTTCAACTTGATTTGCAACCTGAGGGGATTTTCATTTTCGCAATGTAATCGAGAAAAGTAAAAAATCAATCTACTTAATTTGAATGATTTTTACTGAAGCTAAAAAGACTAGGAATGATAATCATCAGACAAAAGGGACAACTTGAAACTGATTTTACAGTATTATTGGTTACAACTAAGATTTGAAATAAACTTGAGGGAATTTAAGAACTCCAGAACGGAACAATGACCTACCTACACACCCCTCAAACCCTGATTTCTTAGCAACTTTTAGTAAACATAATTTTCTCCCCTAACCTTCACTTTTCATGAGACAAACAGTCTAAAGTGGGGGGGGGGGGGGGAAGCTACGAATGGCTTGAAACAAATTTTGATATAGAGAGATTTTTTCGATATATAGAAACCATTTTTCTATGTAATAAACATTGCAATTTGCTGGGATTTTGATATATAGAAAATTTTGATATGTGGAAGTTCGATATATGGAGGCTCAACTGTAGTTATAAATATTAACGCTTGATGATTGGCAAAAATACCTGTACAAAATGCCTCCGACACTTCTGTGCAATTTTTATGAATGTATCACAAGCCATGTCTTGAACACCATCATGAGTTTCTGCAAAATACAACAAAGGAAAATTTTTATAATAACAGTAATAAATATTCAAAACAGAAGTTCAAATCAGTAAGTTTCACAAAAAATAGATAAATACAGATTTCACAACATAGTCCCCAAGCAAGTTAGAAATGCTTCCTAAAAAATTTCATATAATTCAACACTATATTACTGCATGTAAGCTATGCCCATTTATTTATTCTTACTAAGAATAATTACGTTAGTAAACTTACATTCCTAATCAATAACGTACGTGACTTAATATGAGGCATTTAGCAGTGGTGAACCTAGCATAGGTGACGTCACCCTCCCCCACAAACACAAAAAATTTTTTAAAAAATAATAATTTGAATTTTTGGCATCTTGAATTCAAATTATGTTTTTCGCAATCACGAGCATGTGTGTGCATGAATGCGCGTGTTTGTGTAGGCGCATGTGTGTGTGCGTGTGTATGTATGCATGTGTGTGCGTGTTGTGTATGCAGTGCTGTGTGTGTAGGCATTCGTGTGTGTGTAGGCGTTCGTGTGTGTGCAGGCATGAGTATGTGTGTTTGTGTAGGAGTGTGTATGTGTAGGATATGGACGCAACCTGGAGACGGTTTTCACAAGAGGAGCAGCATCGTGAGGCTGGTCGACGTGACGGTGGTGCTGGCAGAGGGAGGTGGTGGGAAAATAAAATGATGGGAATTCAAAACAGTCAAATGAGAACAATAAGCAATCGCGATTGCTCAAAAAAATGTAAACATGAAATTCATGCAATTTTCAGAAACAACTACATTTGTGTTATAACAATATTTTAATTGTGCTAATGTACAAAAAACAAATAAAAGTAGGAAGGGGGGTACAGGGGCTCTTCCCCCAGGAAATTTTTTAAATATGTAGTCTTAAAAATGCATTTTAGCTTCATATTTTTCAAAACTTGCATTTTTACTTTGGGTGTAACCCCCCCCCCCAGACAAGTGACACCCAAGGCGCCATAAACCATTTTTTGTTCGTGACGTGGCAAGGATTCAGAATAACAACAAGAAGGACAAACGTTTGAGAAAATATGTTTGGTGCTCTCTGAGCCTGTTTTTAGTCATGGCCAGCTCTATGTGGCATTATCAAGAACAAGATCTTTTGAAGCAGTGTCAGTTGTGGCTCCCAAACGGGACATTTTTAATTGTGTATATGAGGAAGTTTTCTCAGATTAGAATATATAAGAGTGTAAATATGTAAATATATAAGAGTGTAAATAATGTAAATACATCCCTCGGGGGAGCCTGTAACCCCTAGAGGGCGCGTCCCCAGGTGGCGGATAGGGGAATGCCTTCATTGGTTTTCCAATGGGTGGTAGAAGGGAAATAAAATACCTTCCGCGGACCAACAGGTAGAAGTGCAATCTCTCCAAAGCAATGACAGACACTTTTGTATCTATAATGGTAAAGTTGTGCACATTGCCAAGGCAGTCATCTTACATACAGCAAAGTTAAACTGTCGAAAATCTGGCTAAAGCAGACAAATTAACATTATGAACGTAATTTTCATATTGGTTAAATGGATGGTGACCTAAATGCAATTACCAACTTTAATTTTTACGGAAAATTTTAGCTAGGCTAATGTATTGGCATACAGCGAGCGAGCGAAGCGAGCATGGATCGCGAAGCGATCCACAGGGAACTGCGTAAGCAGTTCCGGGGGTTGGCGAGCGATAGCGAGCAGGGGGCGATAGCCCCCTAGTTAAAAATATTCTGCTTGGATTGAAATTTGTTTATATTGTTTGTATAGGACTTCACAATGTCAGAGTTTAATTTTAATTTCTTAGTAACAAAATAAGATTAAATGACCAGTACTGCAATCTTATTTGGAATAAAACCAAAGAAATTATGACCATTTAAAAGCAATTTAACTTGCATAAATTATTCATTCAAAACAAATCAAATACCAAAACACAAAAGTACAGAACTTACCATGCATGAATTCAAATAATTTATTTACAACTGTCTTTAAAAATTTCCAGTGAGCTCTCAAAAATCTTGGGTATTGGCCAACAACATACATTATGTTTGATGCAATTATAGCTTTGTTATCTTTGCCACGTTTCTGCTCGCAAAGTCCAAGAAGATCCTTCAAAATGAATAACAGCATATTTTAACAATTTAAACTTGTATTAAGTCAAAACAATCTTATTTCATTTTGCAACATTTCAGCATTAACTCATCAATTCAATCTGATGATTCAATGTTTAGTCTACTGGAAAATTTATATTTCCCCTCTTTTCTTCAAGCAATAAACTATGAATACATTTTGAATATGTGCAATTTTTTGGAGTAAGCCTTTTATTTCAAGTGTCACTGGCTCTTTGCTCAAGCTTTCACAAAATAACTGAGGGTGGGGGAGATACTGATCTTTTATCATGATTTTGTTAAAAAAAAAGAGGGACATAGATTGCAAGGGGACAAAAAACCACCTGAATATGAATTTCAAACATGAAACACATTTTAAGTCAATTCTAAATATTTTATCCCTAAAAAAATTAAAACACTATATAACCTACAATAAATTTTTAAGCTCGTTTTTCATTAGCTGACGAAATACTTCTCATGCATTTTCTAAAAACTGCATTCTTGTTGATGGCTATTATAAGACCTTACTATGTCACCCCATTCTCATCCACTGATTTTTTAAAAAATAAATTGTATAAGCTACAGATGTGATTTTTTTTAGCAAGTCGATTAACATAGACCTAAAAAGATTCCTCCACGGTACATAACAAAGTTGAAAGTTACACATAGGTTTTTACTCCTGAATGATTTTAGTAGACATCAAAACCAAATTTTCTTTTTATTTTTGAATATCCTTTCAGCAGGGGCATGCACAGAAATTTCGGAGCTCGTTACAAGTGATTCTTATGGACCCCCTCCATCTCTACATATATTTCACCGATTTTGGCCTCCCTTCAGGCTAGGGCCCAGGCCGTGTCCATTCTCACCCCTGGGCACGCCCCTGCCCTTCAGCCACAGTTTCTTTTGGTCTAATGCAGAATGATAAATATTTTCACACTTATAACCTCTAAAATTATATTTATGTCACTCATACCCACTTTGCTTTTAGGTTCATCCAAATAGTAATGGGATTTGCCTACTGCTAGAAATAAGCTATAGCGGAGCCAAACCTAACCTGGTAGCTTTGTGAAGGTTACGTAGACCTCTATTAACAGCATTACAAAGCTGCCAGATTAGGTTTGCCTTGACTATAGTAATGAAGTTTTCAAGCTATTTGTAATGAATGAATATACCTAATAGTTTCATTTTCTGCTTCATTTAAAATGTCGGAAAACTATGCACAGTGAAACACCATTTATATGTTTCTCTTTTACACGTTTTAATCAATTATACCTTTTTTTAAAATTGGGCCCTGCAGAATCTAACACACATTAACCTATACCGATTGTACATTTTTTCATTTGTACGCTTTTTTCACAGAGTCCCTTCAAAAACGTATAAACGGTGTTCACTGTATCTTCAAAGATTACAACTTTACCTTTATAACAGTGACTAGAAACCTTTTCTCATCTTCTTCATACATAGCTCCACTAATAGATCCAATAGCCCAACATAGCTGCAAGAAATATTGAAGAAATCATGTTAAAATAAAAGATCAAAAAGCACTGAGAGCTAGTAACCTAGAAATAAGAGATTTACTTACAGTATTCAAATTCTTCCTTGACCATTCAGAGCCATTCACTTGATTATGCAGTTTTTCTGTCATTATTCGCTCAGTATCAGCATAATCCAAATGGGTAAGGTACACTAAAGAAAGAACAAATCAGAGTATGTACTGAAATGTGCAGTAATTTTTGGATGGGATATATGGGTTGCGCTAACGAACCTAAATACACACACACATTAATGATATAATAAATATTGGACACATTTTGATGGTTCCAGCAAATACACATGCATTATCTAATCTTCCTCTATAATGCACACTTTTGGTCGGTTCCATGAGTGTTCAGAATAAAGAGTCCACTGTATACATATCGTCACCTCAGAGCAACAGTAGGATACCTTAGTATTATTTCTGGGATAAGATGTCTTAGTGTTGCTCTGAAAATAAGATATAACAATACTTCATTCTTGAGTTATTTTTTTTTTCTGGGTGGTTTTGGCAATTAAAAATGCAAAAGGCTACTTTTTTCCCCCAGGTCTATTTCTACAGTTTTCCAGGTTTTGAACAAAGCTAATGATTTTAATTGAAATTTCTTACAACTTTACTGATCAACATGGATGCAAGTTTGGTGATGTGTTCAATATGGAAAATATCCCCCCCCCCCCCACTTAAGGGCTTAAGGAAAAATTTATGTGTATAAATGTTGTAGATTTTAACAATGCCAGTTTTGGAATCTGTGTTTGATTTAAATTTAAAGCCTTTAAATTGTTTTAAGCATTTTGACATCATAATTCCAAAAAATCTAAATTCCGGAAATAAGGAGGGGGGTCTGGGGGCTCTCCCCAGAATTTTTTTCAAATTGAAGTCCAAAAAACGCTATGGTAGGCCATTTTGGTAAAGTTTTGGGAAAGGAGGGGTTCAGGAACTCTTACATCAATTATTTCAAACTGATAGCCCCAAAATTGTAATATTGGGTGACCTATAAAAATATTAGAGAAAGAGGGAGGGGGGCTCTGAGCTCTCCCTGAAATTGAAGCTTCAAAAACGAAATTGTACTCCATCTTTCATAACGTTTATACACTTTTTGAATGCAATATTGAAGGGATGGAGTTCAGGAACCCTCTTTCCTTCGGAAATATTTCGAAATTGAAGTTCCAAAAACGCAATTTTAGACGATGTCGGATAATGTTAGGGGTAAAAGTATTTGCAGCGCCCCACCATTAGTTTTTTTGCCGATCATAAACATTTTTATTGTAGCAATAAAATTGCTTAGGACATAAGATTCTCAGTTTTGCAACATAAATCAGTTCTGATCGGAAAGTCTACCCAAGGTAGCGCCAACAAACCAGAAAAGAAGGAAAGGTGGGGGAAGGGTATGGCCGACTAATGATAATGAACTGGCACCATTCCCCCCCACAGTCTTCATTTGAAAAATAATTCTTTTATAAGATAGCAGGTGGTGAAATTAGCAATAAAAAAATCGCTTCAGTGAAGTAGATATATTTTTTAAACAAGGTACCCTTTCCAATATTCATTAATTAAAAAAAGAAGTAGGGGAACTGAATCCTAACCCCAGGCAAGGTTCCCGAATCACATCCCTCTTAAGGAACTCTAATATAGCCTAAAGTGGCGCTTTAAATATTTCAGCATTAAAACATTTTCAGAAGAGAACTCTCGAAACCCTTCTTCTGAGTTCACCACAAATGTCCTAAATTTCAATTTTTTAGGGTTCAGTTTCTAAATTGTTTTGTAAGAACAGTACCCCTCTTACCTATAAACATGACTTATGCAGGGATGAGAGTGGTCAGAGAGCAAAAAGGAGGAAATCTGAAAAAATTTCGTGAAAGGGATGATATCCAAAACTGCATCAAAATAGAACCTGGAAGCCATGATATTCAAAAATTCAACAAAAAATGGCTAATTTACGGGTTTTAACGGTAATACATATTTAATTAAGTATGAGTAATAATTTTGTACAATTTGCTGCATTGTATCATTTTTTGCAAGGGTGTTTATTCCTAAATAAATCTAAATTTTGAAAAAGAGGCAACAATTTCTAACCCCTGAGTCCTTGAACAAAAGGTTGGGGGAGCCAGAGTTCAATCTTGGCTGCATCACACAATAGTGTAAACTTTTCATATTTTTTAGAGAAAAATACATTTTTTTCATTAAAAACATTTGAGTTTATAGTGTTAAACGAGTGAGAACATAAATTTTTAAAATTAGGTCTATTTGTAAAGTAAAAATTTGCAACAGAGAGAAAAATCTAAAATTTCTTTGAATGGTAGAACATACTTTTCATAGTAAGAATTGAAAATAAATAAATATATATGTATATAAACGATTGGTTATCTTTTTCCTTGCATTGGAACCCAAAATTTGTTTTTGAAAGCTTCCCAATACAATTGTGGAATAAAAAGAACAACTTGCAGCTGCCTCATTTAATCATGAAATCTCAAAACTTTTAACAGGTTGTAAAGCTTAAGCCATTTTAGATTCACCATTAATATTTTTTACTTTCTTAACTACACAAAAAAAGTAACCATGCCAAGTTACAAAAAAATCGAGACTGTGGGTGCTAAGCCACATTTTTTGATTGAGTTTTCCATTTTTTCTAAAATAAATTGAAGAAATAAAAATATTATTTAAATGATGAATAAAATAAGCAGATATAAGGCAGCACATAGTAAAAAATCACCCAACATTAAAAATGATTGAAATACTTGCAGGATGCAAAAAGATTGAAATCTCAAACGAGGCATGCAACTTTCGGCGCAGGACGTGTTTGACGTCGTTGGCATGATTCCAAAACGTACGTTTTTGGCAGATATCGCGGAGGATGAAGATTCAAAATGAAAAAATAGAACATATAAGAAATCGGGGACCAAAAATTTTAAAAAATCTTATTTTTTCCCCGATTTTTAAGAAAAAAAAAAGGCCTGAAAGAGGCAAAAAAAAGGAGGAAAAATTTTAAAAGCGAACTGAAAAAGTCGGAATTCTGGCAAAAGCCGGAAAAATCTCATCCCTGCTTATGACCGCCTAAAAGTTTTCATACTTTAATTTTGGAAACTTTTATAAAGAATCTTCCTACACCCTTCCCCCTTAAGTCATCCAAACATAGCCCAAAACAAAGCTCTTAAAATTTCAGAAACGAAAATATTTCGGACTGAGGTGCTGAATACCCCCCCCCCCCTCTTATTGTGCTTACTAAACGCAGTGAAAGTTTTTGTTTAAGATTTATTTTTCTATTGAGAGAGCAACTAATTTCCACACATCGCCAAAGACAACCCAAAGTTTCAAGACTTCAATTTCGAAAATGTTTCGAGAAAGACCCCCGAATGCCCAAAGTCCTTACTCACTCAAAAATAGCCCAAATAGCATTTCAATACTTCAACATGGAGAAATTTTCAGGGAAAGAGACCCCCCTCCCCCGAACTCCTTTCCCTAAGTTCACTAAATTTGACTTAAATTTGCGGTTTCCCCTTTTCATCACCGAAGATTTAAGAATTTAAATTCTAAAACTTATTGAGAGAAAGCCTTCAAATTCCGTCTTCTTAAGTCTTCTAAAGATTACCTAAAGCTGAGTTCTGAATACTTCAGATTTGAATATTTTTTGGAAAGGGGACCCTGAACCCCAAGACGGTCTAAACTTGCGCTTTTAATACCCCAGTTTCGGAATTTCGCCCCCTAAAGAGAGCCCCTCCCTCCCTCTTGACATTGCTAAAGACAGCCTAAAAGTTTTAAGACTTCAATTACAAACACTTTTCGGGAGAGGGCTCCAAATGCCCTTTCACTCAAGTCATTTAAGATAGCCTCAAATAGTTTTTAATACATCAGCTACAAAACATTTTAATGTTAGAACACCAAATCCATCTCTCATAAATTCAAAGATTGCCTAAATTAGTGTTTTTAAGACTCCAGTTTTCAATTTTTTTTAAAACCTCCCCCTCCCCACTTTTACATCATTAAAGACAGCCTAAAACTTTTTGACTTTTAAATCTTTAAGAGTTTGCAGAGGAGAAATATCGAACTACTCCTAGCTTCAAAAATGGTTTTCAATTCAGTTTTTTGATATTTTACACTGGAACCCTTGAGTAACCCCCCCCCCCCCCTCTTAAATTGTCCAAAATACAACGCTTTAAGACCTCAGCATCGTGGGTTCATTTGCGAACCAATTACCCTCTTTGCAAGAGCAGCATTTCTTCGCAAACTCGTGCTGCCGTTTTTTTTCTCCTTTCCTTTCTCTCCTCCTCCCTCCCATATTTCCATTTTAGCGAGTGTTAGATTCAATGACATTGAAATTTAGTGATTCCTCAAGTCTTTGTCAAAAATGCAGGAACAGTTGACCATCAGTGTTTCCAACCTGCATAAAATTTCCCCTCGATTATTTCCAAAATTCCCATTTCCATTAATATCTTCAAAATGCCCGATAGTTTCCGTTTTACCTGGTACGTGGACGCCCTTGCTGTGGCGAAAACATTTCATCTTGTCAGCAATCACTCTCAATAGGCAATTCAGATTCAACTCTTAATAGCGTACATAATTTTCATTTATTATGTGTGTAAAATTTGCAACCCCCCCCCCCCCTCAAATGAAAAAAAAAAAAAAAAAAAAAAAGGATGATCGAAAATAGCATGAGAAAAGGCTAAATTTTAAATTAGAGCCGATTATTTCGAAAATCAGGGAAAATAGCGAGCAACTCCTCGGTCTGCAATGCAGTGAGTTGGAAAGAACAGAGCTATACCTAAAAAAAGCAGGGTTCATACACTTGTGGTCAAAAAAAATCCCTGACTTTTCCAGGTTTTCCAGGTTGTTTTTAATAAAATTCCAGGTTCATTTAAAATTAAGCTCAAAATACAATATCTTAAAAATGTAATAAAAATTGTTAAAAGTAATGAAATAAAAAACTTCATAACTTGTTAAATATGTAAACTGTAAGAAAAAAGTCACAAAATGAGGAAATAAACATAAATTATTCATCTGAATATTAAGAATTATTTAATCTAAAATACATTTTTAAAACTACAGAGAATGAGAGGAAATGAAACAAACAAAATGGTGAATAATAAATGATCATTACTGACCTCATTAATAAACATACAAGATTTCCTCTGACTCAAAAGCTATTACCTATAGTTTATACTTTGCATACATTGAGTTAATTTAAGTTTATAAATTTTTCTTCAAATTAATTTGTTATGCAATTAAAATAGTAATGAATAACTGCTAAATTCAGTTTTCAAAGCAGTTTTGAATATTTTCTTTAATGGCTAGAAATATACATTACAAGTAATTTTATCAATTTTACAATCCTTCGTTACAATTTACTAAGGGTCTTTTTTCTTAAGAGTAGAAGTCAAACTAAGCTGATCAGCACTCGATGGTTAATAATAAACTACTATTTAAATACTTTTGATGATACTACTATTTTTCTTCAGTACTTAATTTTTCATGAACTAAACAAACATTCTCTATTCATAAATGAGCTGGTATTTGTTTGAAATAACAACTTAATTCATTTAGGCTTTTAAAAGCCAGTTTTCGATTGATTCATCTCAAACTTCAAAATGAATTTAGAGAACAAAAAGCTTCAAAACTGCAATTTTTCGACTGCATGCTTAAAATAAAATAATATATATGACTAAATATGACAAATAATTGTTATCTAAAGATTAATAATTAATTTTGGTGTGTAAATTTGCAAATTAAACCAGATGAATACGTACCCTGTGCTTTTAGCTTTGAAAAAAATAAAGGAAGAAATAATTGCCTCAGGGCAACAGTAGGAATGGGCAAATGTCTCCAAAGAGTTTTCTATGGCAGTATATTTGAAGTAGAACAAGTTCCCATTCCAAAAGCAATTTTTCGGCGGTGGGGGAGAGGGGAGGGGGGAGGTAAAAGCAAGGGATGCCAGAAATACCTTTGAATTTTTTGCTCAATAGCAATCCGCTGAAACTGCCTAATCCTTCTTCCCCCACATGCATACGATATAATACACAGAACAATGGTGGCATCTGGTTTTGGACAGGGCCAGAAGCTAAGGTAGTGCTCTAGATTAGACGATTTTCCTTTCATAAACGAAAATCTCGATGAATCGCAATAGGATGATGATAAATAAATAATCTGAAGAAAAACGGAAGAAATTGATATTTAAACACAAAAATGGGAGAAATGGGCAAAAAACGGCAGTCTACCCTGTAGGGAGGCAGAGCATTCCATCAAATATTAACATCCGCCTATCCTAGGCCGATGCCAAATATCTCCCGTTCCCCCCCCCCCTTTAGCATACAAAGAGATGCTTTCATTAAGATTAAAGGGGAAAATAAGAAATGCGGTGCAAAACAATAGCGAAATTTAGAACAACGTACCAAATATCGCACCAGACAATTTATGCTTTTCTTTCAGTCAGTTCTAAAAACCCGCAAAATTCCGAAATCCGGAAAAAGTCATGGTCCGAATTTGGGGTACAAGTTGTACAGTAAAGTATCTCTATGCTGAAAAAAAGTCACCGAAAGGTTTTCTATGGTAGTACATTTCAAATAGAACAATTTGCTTTCATTTCAAACGCAATTTTTCGGGCAGGCAGGGGGGGGGGGTGCTAAAAAGCAATTATAAGTTTGAATTATAGCTCAATAGGCATTGCACTGAGTACAATTAAGGAAATTATCAGAAAAAGAGCAAGCCAGAAGCAGATGCTAATAGACTGCTGCTCAATCACCCGAAACGCGCTGAAACTGCTTAAGTTTTTTCTCCCACGTGCATACGATATACTGCACAGAACAGTGGTGGCATCGGATCTTCGATTTGGTCGAGAAGTTATGGTATTGTCCTTCAATCAGAATTAGACGATTTTTCTTTTACAAACGAAAATCTCGTAAAATTACGATAGAATGATGATAAAATACAAAAATATGAAGAAAAACGAGAAAAATTAATATTTAAACTTAACAACAGGAAAAATGGGCAAAAAACGGGAGTCTCTTGTGTTGGAAGGTTTGGCATACTATTAAAAATCAACTTCCGCCGATCATAAGCGGATGCCAAATATCTACTTTTTTTTTCTCTAGCATACATTCTTTCATTAAGATTAAATGGGAAAACAGGAAATTCGGTGCAAACGATAGCGAAATTTCGAGCAACGTTCCAAATATTGCACAAGAAATACAATATCCCATACTGTGTATGTATGAGTACTAATGTTCTTTCCTTTTGTTTCGTTAACCGTAATAACATTAAAAATAAATCATTAGGTAGTACATTATTTGTAAAACAACATTTGTTTATAAATTTAGTATTTTTCTGCAATTAGGACAATTAATGAAAAATACTTCATTAAGTTTTCAAAAAATCAATGTATTTAAAGTTATATTAAAATATACAAAAAGCAAACTTACATTTTAAATTTTCAATAAAATGTATAATATTCCGTATTTTTGAGCAAAAGTTCGGCGGCAAGAATAATTCAGAAAAAGAGAAAAATAAAAATTGTTATCGTAAAAAGGAAGCTTTGACTAAAAATACGAAATCGCGAAAACGAAACTATTCGATCTCTCCAATCATAATAGCAGTAAAAATTCAGCTACTTAGCCTATTAGTTTTTTATTTTGCGAAGCCTGAATTTCCCCTTCCTGCGATGTAGCATAAAATTATTAACTCTTCATGGATTTAATTTAGCAGCTAAAATTTTATGATGACTCAATATTAACTACATTTCTTGCATTATACGCGGATTTATACGATTTTTTTTTTCTTTTTTCACAGCGATTTTAGGACTTGCGGATTATAATACGCCACCGAGGATAATATTAAGGAAATTAAATCTGCAATCTGTCAGTAATCTGTGTTTTTCCATTCAAGAACATGATTATAATTGCTCTCAGTTAATGAATCTATATGCATTTAAATATGGGGGGGGGATATAATGAACAAGACCTTCATTTTTCTATAGCGCTTTATAGTAAGATTGAAAATTTATATCGTTAATCGCGACGAGATTTAAAAAAAAATGTTTGAAAGTTGTAAATTCCTATTTGAAGTTTATATACATGAATAAATAATAATAAAAATAATATAAACTTACTGGAAACCATGAAGCTGTAGAAATTTCTTGCATCCAGCATCCAAATCGTCTTAAACACTTTTGATTCAAATTTGGCGCAATTTGTTGGTGGGTGAAAGTTTCCCATAACGAACAGAATGTTGTGGGACCTCTCTAAAGCTTTAGGCAGTAGAAAGAAATGCGTTCCCCTCACTGACTCCATGCAAGAAAATCTTCGCTCTTTTGGCGCATTTTCGTTGTGAAAAAAAAAACGTTCATTTTCCGATTGCAGTTTTTAAGTGCCAGCTTCGCTTTAGATAAAAATTTAAAAAATTTTTCGGGAAATCACAATAAAAACAAGACTAGATCTCATGGTACTTAATTCCTAGGGAAAAAAAATTTTGGAGGACAAAATTTGAAAACTCCCCGACTTTTCCCTGACATTTTTGGCAGTGTCATTTTCCCTGACAATTCCCGGAGCGTACGAACCCTGAAAAGTCAAACGGCGCGAGTCGAAAAGCCACTCCCGACTCCGCCAAAAGCATGCTGCAAACAAAACAAGCCCATGACGGAAAACCGAGAGAATGTCGATGTAAATTCATGGTTATGGAACGGTCCAGTAATATATTAAAGCATGTTTTTCAAACACTCAATTTTTCTTTTTTAAGTAAAAACTGAAAGAAAGTCATTGAATTTCTTTCCATCCCAACCTCCGTCAGGGAAATTTTGTCCACGACGGAAATCCATCCTGAGACGGAAGGTCTTGCACCCATGCTGATCAAAATAAAATTCCTTTGCAATCCCAGGTTTTCGCTGATCTATGGAAACTCTGAAATCAACTTTTCAGTTGTCAGACGAAGATCTGAGCATCATGCAATTTTTAAACCAGTTTTTTATGATGTTGGAAGTTCTATGCAAGCATTGCGAAAGTAGGGTATCCTACCATATGTGAAAGAAATATTTTCAAAGGGTGGGAGTTAAAATACATTTCTACAAGTATCCAAATATTAGTCATATAAAAAAAAAACTGCAATTAACAAAAATTATTTAACTTACCACATTTAGCAACCATCACAAATTAAGATTTTAAGTAAAGCAATATCAAATACACTTACAACATTAGAATCCCTATTACAATCGTCAAATGCAGAAGATTGCAAATAAAAATGGAGATATTTGAAAAAGACTTTAGTAGAGGATGCTATTTTTTCATCCTTTTTAATCTAACAACTTATATAAAAAGGCCAAAATCCATCTATAGACAGAAAAATTTCACCCATTGAATATACTGAGGATTGTGACAACAACAATTAGATTCTTGACAACTTATAATATCAAAAAGGTGAAAGTTAAAAGCTTTCATAAAAAAGCAAGATAGAAAAAAATTACCTAAAGTCTCTCTCATATTTTTATACAACTGAATTGAATCTGTATCTTTCATAAATTCACGAACTACTTCTCCTTGCTCATTTTCTACTACAAGTACTTCTTCTGGTTTTGCCATCCTTCCTATCATTATGTACCTCAACTAAATAAAAACAAAATAAATCATGATTAACAAAATATCGTTCTGTACATATACAAATAGAGCAAACAGCTTTACAGAGTCATAAATTTAAATGAAAAAACTGAATCTGAATAGATGCGTCAGCAAAAAAATCCCAACAGAGAAAAAGCCTAAAGGCCAGGAAACTAAATGAAAAATTTACACTTTGGCTTCAGTTTAGTACATGGCACACAGTTGATCAATTATATTTTGCTTATATTATGTCAATACTACATGCATTGCCCGGCTTTGCACAGTTTACCTCTAAAAAAAAAGAAATGTCAAGCGACGCATGTTCAACAATCAATTAGGGAAAAAAATACTACAAAATTTCCCGTCAAAATAACCATTCTCAAAGAAAGAAAACGGCAAATCAAAAGTTCCTGAAAAATTAAACACAACACCCCATAAATACAACCAAAATTCTAAATATATATATATATATATATATATATATATATTTATTTATTTATATATATATATATTTAAAATGAGATTGAGCAAACAATAATTTTTTGTGTTAAATTTTCTGTTCCATTATGCTTAGCAGTGCTTTTTAATTTTTTTCTGTGATTTTACAGCCTTTTTTTTTTTTTTTTGAAATTTGAAGGAAATGAAGGAACTCCATGGGTGTTTTTCACGGGCTTTCAAATGGAACCTGAATTAAAGAAACCGGATAATTATTTCGGGTAGAAATAGCCATTTAATGCCATTTTTGGGTCCCAAAATTAAAATTTGAACAGTTTGGTTCTCTTTTGGCATTTGAAAACCCCCAAACATTCCCTCTTGGGTGCCCAAGTACCTCCCTGCCAAATTTGGTCGAGACACGACAAAAACAGTGGATAAGTATAGGGAACGTACATATACAGTAAACTCCCGATTATCCACAGAATAGGGTGGCATGGTAACCGCAGATAAACAAAAACCGTGGATAATTCGAATAATAGGTAAAAAATGTTACTACTGAATGAAATAGCTAAAAAATATGAATGACACTCACACATAGATTTAAATTATAGCCAAAAACATTGCTTTTAGTGATGTGCCGGATCGTTAAAAAAGTAGATCCGCGGATACGGATACAGATCTCAAAATGTTTTTTGCCCAATTCAACTATCCAAGTGTAAAATTTGTTATGGAAGGTATTCTCGTCAGAATAATGGCAGTTTATTCAAAAAATGTCAACTGTGGCATAAATATAATCAAGACTATGATTACCTCTAAAGAAATAGCCTTTAAAATTGAGGGAGAGATGGAAGGAATGGGGGTCAGCGCTGCATTAATGCTTAGATGGAATGTGAAAAATCATTTCCAGTTACTCAGTAGATGTAAGATACAGGAGCAAGAGTGTAAAGCTGCTACTGGACAGGCTAGAAATAATTTTTCCCATTTTATTTCAGCATAAATGCAGTGCTGACCCATTCCACTGAACTTCTCCGATCGATGAAATACAGAGCCGAGAACACCTTTACAAACAGTAAATAGAGAATTTAGTCTCACTTTTTTTTTTGAAGGATGCCGAGAAAAACAAAAATGAAGAATAACAGAAACCCCAAATCAATAACAAAAACTAATATAAAATTTAAAATACAAAACATGTCCCAGAGAGTCGACCACATATTAACCCATTTTTGGCCAAAGGTGCGTATACGCACCATTTCAGTAAAGAATTTTTAATTAACGCTGTTTCGTATATTTTTTAAAAATTTTATTTTTATGCTATTTTAAAAGGTTTTCAAGGCATCTATAAAATAATAGTAATTCATTTGGAGCAAGCACTTTCTTTAGAGAAAATTTCAAAATATGCTTGTTTTTTACCTTGGAACGTTGACTGTGAAATTCGACTTTTTGAAATTGTATAATTAACCCACTTGAGATTAATCACACGTTCTTATAATGGGTTAAAGTTGTAAATTCTATAGATAAAATAAAAATTAAAATAATGTCATAAAAAATCTTATAAATTGTTATACAAATTTAATGGTGCGTAAATGCACCATTGGCCGAATGCATGAACAATAAGCAAAAATTTAAAACCTAGTTTTTATGCAAGGAATCTTACGTTTTTTTTTTTAATGGAAATTGTTATTTCATTTAAATTTGTCTAATAGATGTGTCTAAATCATGTGTCCTAATAGATTTGTCAAATTTTTTTTCAAAAAATATGCTAATGACAATAATAGTCACGATTTCCAATTTTCCGCAACCGACTTAAAGATTTTTAGGCATACTAGTTCTTTCTGGATTTCTTTCTGGATACCATTCTCTTCCCCTAGTAGATATGTACTGGTCTTTAGATGAGGATAAAGGACTGCCAGTAATTTGGAAAAGCACGAGTTGCATCAGATTTAAAAACATAAAACAAAATATCCATTTATCCGATAACTCTTGCCTTGATAAAACAGACAAGTTTGCTAAATTACGCCCATTTTTCCTGCATATAAAAAAAGTATCTACAATTTGGAATCTTTTCTCAAAATTTGTCAATTGACGAAGAGGTGGTGCCTTATTTTGGAAGGCATTTATCAAAAATGTTCATAAAGGGAAAGCCAGTAAGGTTTGGATTCAAACTGGTGTAGTTGCTGAGACTAGCAATAATCAACAAAAAATGCCGCTAGGAACAAGTGTTATTATGAAATTACTTAACGTTGTTCCAAAACCTGAAATGCACAAAATATATTTTGATGACTTTTTCCTCCTACAGTTTATTCGAAATTTTGAAAGAAAAGGTTTTTTTTTGCATCTGGAACAGCTTGCGAAAATCGCATTGCTGAATGTGTATCGGACGACTCCAAAAATATGAAAAAAAAAAACCTCGGCGTTCCTATGATTTTGCAATCAACAAGGATGCAAAGACATTGGCTATCAAATAGAACGACAATGCTGTAGCAATGATTGCTACCAATAATGGGACCGTTTCGCCAATTGTAAATGCCAAATTCATAGCCGCAGTGAAAGAAAGGAAATTTATATTTCACAACCGTTCTTTATTTTGGACTACAATAAGTATATGGAAGGCGTTGACCTGCATGACAATGCTATAGCAAATTACCAGATCAGAATTCAAAGCAAAAAACGGTGGTGGCCATTATTTAAAAATATTATTAATAGTGTGATAGTGAACTCATAGAAGCTACACAGAATTGCTAATAACACAAAAATGCCACTTACAGACTTTAGGTCATACATAGCGATTGCCTTATTAAAAGCTGAATTCAAGGACAATCCATTTGGTGAAAATACGGTACAAATAACACATTCAAACAAGGGTCGTCCATCATCCACAGCTCTACCGAAAGGAACACGGACTGATAGAATCGTATATACTATAAATGAACACGAAGAAAAAGCCCGCAGACGATGTAAAGTGGGCAAAAACCACACGATTTATTTGTGCCTCAAATGCACAGTTCATTTACATCCAAAATGCTTCGAAAATTTTCATTCAAAAATGTAAAAATTCGACTAAGAATAATATTGTTCCTCTGAAATATTTGCTCATTGATTTGGCCAACGGTGCGTATACGCACCATTCTATTTTTTTAATTAAATATTATGTTTTATGCAAGGAACTTTTTTTGTGTCTTAATGGATGTATTTTAATCCCAATTTTAAGAAAATATTACCACATTTTATAAAATTTCCATGCTTGGCCTGAAATGGGTTAAGATGAATTTCGCGGGTCAAAACACACATTTGTTAACAAATATGAGCTGACAGCAAGAAAATTTTTTAAATCATTGAGCTTTTTCTCCTTTTCTTCCGACTATAAAATCGCTACCAATCACTCGTATAAAGAACTCATAGAATTGCATAGTATGATAGCTTAGTCTATCAGGACATAACTTTTAAAATAAGTAAAAAAAAATATTAATTCATACTAGTATATAGAATACACCATTCCACATGCAACTATACTGCATTCATCCAAAAGATAAGACTAGACATTAATAAAGAAGTATGACATTTGCTGGAGTCAACAACTTGTTTGGAATGGATAATACCAAATCAGAAGCAAACAGACAGTGAACATCGGTTTACTTCTTTCATTGCAGAAAAAAAATCACCAAAAATGGCAAACCTAGCAACCCATTAAGTTTTTTACTGGTTTATCTATTTGTTGTTCAGAGTGTCCTAAGTCGGAATTAATCTAATCTGATCGCACAAGAAGCTTCTTTATTCAATTGTAGTATTCATAATTGATATTTTCAGCAATACATAAGGCCGGCCTTTCACCGTAGATTGGTTTTGTCCACCCCAGAAAAAAACCGTCCCGGACAACATGTCATTTTGTCAACCTCATCAGTAAACTGAAAGTTTTGAGGTAAGAAGCATAAGCTCATTACTTTTTGCTTTGAAAAAGGCGTTCCCTGTAATGCCGAAACACGTGTCTGCAGTAATCTGCAATTTGTGCTTTTTTGACGTTTTCTCTTACTTTAAGGTATTATTAGTTACAAATCAGTATCAAAATAGAATTTCAAAAATGGTTTTGGGACCTTTGTCAAACAAATAATATTTCAAAATGAGATTTTACAATATTTGACTTACTTTTGTGAGTACTTCTTTATACAATTGCCTCCGTAAAGGGACAACTGAATTTGGATGTGGTAGACTCAGAGGCGAAGCAGCCATGTATGGACTTTCACGGTACAAATCTGCTGCCAATGCATTCCAATACTCAAGGCATATTTTAAATATTTCAACTTCCTCAACTTCAGATATTAGAAGTAAATAGTGAAGAGCCTAAACAAAATAAATATTTCATGCAATACAAATTGAGATGTATAAATAACATTCAAAATAAAGACAAATAATTTCAGAAAGTAATTTTGTTTTAAATTTCATTTTGAAAAATAGAAGATGATTGATGAATAACGATAAATGTCCTTCATGCAATACATGCTTATTTATTGTACTGTCACATAATATAGTTTCACCTAAAAAAATATTACGAAAATACCTTTAGAAGTGTTTCATTAAGTTCAGTTTTCTTTTCGATCAAGGTTCCATGTTCTTTCAAAAAAGTACACAAGAACAAACTAAGATTTTGAATGAACTTTTGTTCTTCATCTTGACCTTTGGCATAAGCTTCTTTAATAATTGTCCTTGGAGGCAACATCTAAAAACACACAGACTCATGTCAAATCCAAAATGCAGATTTGAGAATCAATAATGTAATTTTAAAAAGAAAAATAAATACCTGCTCCAACTGGGCCATTGTTTGGGTGAAAAGAACAACAAACATTTCATTATAATGAGAGGCCCTGACTCCAGCTGCAAATAATAAGCAAAATATTTTACTGTTATATACAATAAAGAGCATCTTCAATAACACAACAAATTTTTAAAAAAAGTTCTTTCATCAAAAGCATTGATATTTAAAACCAGTGTGGTTTTTCTTACCTATTTGTTTTTAGTTTTATCACTGCAAATCCATTGCTTATTTATTTTTTAATGAGATTATCTCCAAGAAGACATAGATTTTTTGAAATGCTAAAGAAATTAACTAAATATTCAAAATGATTCGTAGCAGTACTGCGTAGTACTGACAAACAGTTGATTATCTTCTTAATGCACAATGCCCAAACCATACTTACCAAATAGAAGAGAGTTATTAGATGTGTTGATAATATTTTAATATATCACGAATACAATAAAATGCTGATTCCTGTTGCTTACACATAACATTGCATGGAACAATACATGTGACTCTTCACACATGCACACACACAAAAAAAAAAAAAAAAAAGATTCGAAGATGAAAAAATGGCAAGGTTTTTACTAATTAGCCGAAAATACATTATACAAACAACCGAAAGCAATTATAGGCTATTAATTTTTTAACTATAGAGAATTAAATATGTTTTAAAAAGAATATCAGTTTCTTATCACCAAAATATATATTTCGAACTGCTTCTTCTTTTATTAACTGATAGTTTAAACCAGTGGTCTGCAATCCATAGATCTCGAGTCAACTTTCAGTCGATAGTGACAACATTTTGGACCATGTTTTTTTTTGTTTGAGTACCTTGAAGCTTTTTTTTTATAGAAAAAGAGAGGCTTAATTTCTTAATCAAAAATCATTTGAATATTTTTCAAAAACTTTCGATTTTTGCTAGAAGCAACATAATTTTTTATTTTCAAAAAAGAAAAAAATTATTTTGTATTTTGGTCTTGAAAATTGTCTACAAAAAATTACTATGGATTTGCTAATAAAACTTGTTTTAAAATTTTTAAAGTAGGAAAACATTGCATTGAATAGCATACCTGCCAACCTCCGAGAAGAAAAATCCGGAAGATTTTTTTATTTTTATCCACAAGATTTTAACGCAAAATAAAATCAAACAGGACACCTACCCTCTTTACATTTAACAATATATTAGTTATGAATTTTATATCAACTGAACTTACTTTCGTTTAGTAAATATTACTTTTATTGCTTTTTTTAAAAGTTTGGAAATAACATTTGTTACTCATCTTTAAAAAAAGAACGAAGCAAAAACAGCTCGAATTGAGAGAATGAGAAGATAATTGGCGCCGAAATTGTGCCCCTAGTTGCCCGCCGCGACGCTTGCTTTGATTGGATCCCGATGAAGTCATGCGCTGTATCACTCAGTGACGTCATAATCTTGCCTCGCTTCTTCTCGTGCCATTCTCTTACGGCAACCTTTCCTTGGCTACTTGGACTATAATGCGGTGCCGCGTTCCACAAAAGTCTCGTTAGCGCCAAAATTGGCGAGATAATTATTTTTTCTACAAAACGTGAAAAATCCGGAAGATTTTGCTCATAACCGGAAAAACGGAAAAGGACATAAAAATCCGTAAAACTTCCGGGAAATCCGGAAGGGTTGGCAGGTATGGAATAGGATTCCACGAGTCACACAAAAAAGTCAATCATAGTGTTTGCTACAACTCAGAAAGTAGATCAACAATTAATTAAGCTTACATATTGTTGCTCTAAAAGATTTCATAGCTTTTTATGGAGCATATAGAGCATTGACATTTCAGGGATGTGCCAACCAAAACTCGCTTTTGGAGCAATGTTGGAAGCAGGAAAAGGGTGAGCTTGAAGCAGTAAAGCAGTGAATTTGGAGCAGCCTGGAGCAGTGAAATTGAAAATTTGGAGCAGCTTGCAGCTGCAAAAATTTAAATTTTGCATCAATTTGGAGCAACTATGTATATTTCACACACAGAAACATGTGTGACATTACAAAATAACAGAAAAGGAGATTAAGAATGTAAATCCACCATAACTCCAACTTTTATTCGAAGCTCTTTTAATTACATTTATTACTATTACTATTCTTTCTCTTTTCTTGTCTAATACTGTTCTCAAAAGATTAGTCTTGTCTTGCCTTGCTTACTTCTGATTTAAATTCAGTTCACACATGAGGCAGTGAGAAGCAAAGGGATGTAAGTGGACATTTTCAAGTTTTGAGTAAAACGCATATAAAGATTGCGTCCTAGGTAGGCTTTGATTGATTTTATTTTTCTAAATCATTATCTAAGCAGCAACTACCAGGGCTACTAGTACTATCTCTTGCCCCAAGACAGAGGAGTGGTTTGTACTGGTTATCTAGAAATTTTTAATTTTGCCACTTGTGCATTCCTTTGCTTCTCACTACCTCACATTTATTTTGCCTAATACATCACTGCTTTAGCGTACATTTAAGTTATAGTGCTTTGATACCTATTTTTAAAATATGTTTGCTTCATAAAACTAAAAAACATACTCGAAAAAAAAAAAGAGAAAAATAAAAAAAGAATGGTTAAATTTAAAAACTTTACCTTAGTAAGTTACACAAGTGAGTTTTAAAGAACTATTAAAGGGCAATTCCACCGTTACGGACGTAACAATCACAGAGTTAAAACACGTATAATTTCAATTTGGTTTCATAAAAAGCTACTATTTTTTTTCTGATGTATAGTTTGGTGTTATTAATGCTATCAAAAATTTGGGTGCAGATTGCTTTATTAGAAAAAGCAACAAAAATTAAAAACTGCCTGTTACGGACGTAACTCAAAAAACAGCAAAATGTATATATTGTCATACAATTGCCAATATTCCTGTGAATTATTCACAGATTTCTAAACTTTTCTTTGAAATACTTGTTCTAGAGATTTCAAGATTTCTAAAACCATAAAGTTTTCATGGATATTGTTTGTAAAATTTATGATAGAAATTAATATATTTGTTACGGACGTAACATGTCCAGGGGTGATTGTGAGTTCATCAAAAAATACCTGAAAGTTTAAAAGCGAAAACGGGGGGGGGGGGGGGGGGGGGGGGGGGGGAGAATTTTTGGTCCCTATTACTTAAGTGCACCATTGCCATAGTATTAAATAGTTCTGAGTCAAAATATTGTGTGTATATTTGATTAAATTTTTAATGGATTACAAAGTTACGAGTAGGTGTTATACAAATTATCTTGACATTTGTTCATCTTAAGGGACAGGTGTCCATCTTAAGGCACTTGCAAGTATATTTGATGAGTATTATATAATTTTAAAAAAATGTGGAGGTAGGGAGATAAAAGCATAACAAAAAAAAAAACATAATTTCGGTATTTTCGGACATAAAAATACCGGAAATACGTCCGAAAATACCGGAAATTCGGTAAAATACCGGAACACAATCACCCCTGATGTCTGATATGCTAATTGCACAAAGCAAATAAAAGCTTATGTATACTAATAATTTTTGTTAAGAGAGTGCAATGGTCTAGATTAACACATTATTTTGACCATTTAAGTTACACTTTAATAGTTTTTAAAGATTTGGGGAGGTAGGGAGCAGCCCCCGTGCATATACCACCATAAATATAAAATATAAATTGGTGTGTCATAAAAAGTGAAATTATCCAAGGGGAAACAAACAAGCATTAACAAGTATTAAGCAAAACAAAAGTAAAATTATTCAGTTACAAATTAATTTTTCCAATTTTTAACATGAACATGGACGGAGAGGGGGGGGGGGGCCTACAAGAGAGTACTTTTACAGTTTAAGAACTTTTGATGATTTTCTCTATCTCTCAACAAACATATTAACTGCCAAATTTTTTTTAAAGTTTAACGGTTGCCTTTGATTTCGATTGCTTTTTAATAGAATTGGCCTGTTTTTGCCAAAGGTGGAAAAGAACTGTTGAAACTGACATCGGGAAAAATGCATTTTGGCCAACATTTGCCTTAGTAATCTAAATCTTGCTTCAAAACTAAATGTGCTTTATCTGAGGATCAGATGTAGCTAGTTTAATATTTAGTACTTTTAACTCTAATCTAATTATGCTTTTTAATTTAAGTTTTAAAACTATAAAATATTCAATGCATCAATGAAACAGTAATCTAAATATTATTTTTTTGCGGAGAGTAAATAACAATAATAAGTAACTCAGTAACTTTGGTTTAAATTATTAAACAGGACAAATTCTTATCTCTAAATTAGTTTTTAAATAAGAAGTAATATTAATTTGGCTATGCTTTCAGAATGATAGATGCTTGAAGAGAAAAACTATAATTAATTTCTGTAATATAAATTGAGAAAAAATTTATTAAGGAAAATTACGCACAAAATGCTTTGGATTTCATCGTGTTAAATGATCAAGTAATTTTCACAAAAATCTACTTGGAGAACACTATTTTTTTACGTCATAGTGCATTGATGAAGCAAAGTCTAAGAAATTAAGGAACCCTCTAGAATATTTTCATGCACATTAAGCATTAATTGCTAATCTGGAATTATTAACACCAATTGAATTTATTGCACGATTTGGAGGCCAGAAGAATCTTACCTTGAGAGGAACACCTCAGAGCAACAGTAGGATATCTTAGTGTTATTACTAGGATTAGATGTCTTAATGTTGCTCTGAGGCGACGATGTGTATTTCAGTAATTTTAAAAAATGAAATTAATTATCCACTAATATTTATAAAATTTTGAAAATCACAGTATCAGAAGTTTTGTCATATCGTATTACATGTCATACCCTATATTTTCATTGCCCATCTTGTACTTTTTTTCTTTTTAATTGGAATATAAATGTGTTACGGACGTAACGTACTGCTTTTTGTTACGTCCGTAACAAAAAATGTTACGTCTGTAACGCCATTTTTTTTAAGTAAAGAAATTCTAATGTTTTAAACTATGGTAAACAATTACTCTGATGAATTGCTAAAAGGGCAAAAAAGAATTTCTTTTAATTTCGAGTTTTAAGGGAGTAACGACAACTTTTCGTACATTTTTGTTACGGACGTAACATTGAACTTCATTTTTTTTAAATTTAAATTGCCTAATTTTATCTAGTAAAAAAATAAAAATAAATGCATGTTATTATAGTATTATGTTAATAGTTTAAGCTGTACTGCAATTAATTTTGTTTATTTTTATTTTGTTATTAGAAATAAGCGGTTGAAAACGGGGTATTTTTTTTCCGATTGTTTTGAAGACCCGACTATCATACTTCCAACTAGGAAAAAATTTTATTATTTAATTTTTATTAAAAAAGCAATGCAATATTCTGAAAATATACATTTTAAGCTTTACAATGATGTATAATATAGCTAAATAACTGCAATATGAAATTTTGACCTACTGGTTTCACTTTTCATGGAATTGCCCTAAATCTTTTTCTTTTTGGTATGTGTAAGTTATTTAGTTAAATTTGAACTTATATATATCAAAAGGCATACATTTTATATGCTGAACTACTTGATTAACGAATCTGAAGATCAAGCAAAGGCAACAATAAAACCTTTAACTGTTTGATATTTAATCACAAAATTACTAATGAAATAACAATGAAAAAAAAAATGATTTTGGGAAATGATGTCATAAGAAAAGGATTTTTAAAAACCATGAGGAAAAAATATGAAATTTTTTTTTTTGAGACAAGCTAAGAATATGAAAAAAAAAGGCTGAATCTGAAAATTCCCCAATTTTTGCTACCTTAAGTGTTTCTAACCAATATTAGAGAGCAATTTTCTGTACTAAAACTTTAAGAAACCCAAGATTAAAAACTGGTGAACAAAATAATTTTTTACAGATGGCATTCGCTTAAATCAATTTAGATGCAACTGGATTAACATTTTTGAGTGGGCATTGCAAGAATACAAACTTATAAGTCCTCTCTTTTTAAAAACGAAGAGAACGATTAGAATGGTTGAAAATAATGGTCAACACAAAATTTTTTAATTCAAAAGAGCATTCGTTTGAAGGAACTGCAACATTACAAGCAAAATCACACTTTTGGCGCAAGTTTGTCTAATTTTGGTGCAGAAAGTCAATTTAGCGGTCTTTTGAAGCAGTTTGGCGCAGGATCAGCGATTGGCACATCCCTGTTATTTTCAAAATATAAGGGTCTATCTTCAGCTCTTCAGCTAACATTGAAGTTAATTTACTTACTTAATAGCAAAAATAAAAAATCGTTCAAATGGAAGAAATTTGATTCTTGTGCAAGATACAGAAAGGATGTTCACTGAAAACAATGTATGCATTCTTCACTTGCACAAGGAAAAGTAGCATTTTTAAAATTCATTTTGCAACCACTAAACATCTGCTATTGAATGAATCAATTAACCAACGTTTTGAAGCACAAAAATTGCAAATTACTGCAGATATGTTTTTTGGTGTTACAAGGAACACCTTTTTCAACGCAAAGAAGTGTGAGCTTCTGGATGAAAAGTCATCCGAGGAAAGTAACATGGTGGAGACAGTATAAATACCAAAAAAATGGAATTTATCAAAACAAAAAAGACACCTGGAGGCGAAATTTATTGTGTAATTCCATCCTGGAGGAATTTTATAATAAATTTCGCCTCCATGCTGCTAATATCCCCCATTGCTGTTAAAACCATACCTATCAAATTTTTAAAGTTTACTGGATTAAAAGTTTTTTTTAATCAACATTTGAAACAATCGAAACTATCTTTTACAGCAAATATGGGGGACAATGTTTAACAGAATTTTCTTTCAAGAACCTGCATAAGCTCAAGTGTTCGAAGTAATATTTGCTTTGATGATTGAGGATGATTTTATGCACATTTTCGAGAAAAAAAGGGCATTTATTACTGTACAGCGAGTAATAATTACAGCCTTCATACAATAATTTACTTGTTTGAAAAGCACAAAAATAATGTAATGTTGGTTTGATAATATTTCAATTTAAGTTTAAGTGAGAATATTGTTACAAATGGGGGGGGGGGGGACATACAGAAAAGAATTAAAACATATTTAGCAAACACGAGTTTTTAAATGCTATTAATTAAGTAGCTAACTAAATCTTCCAATTATGATATTTTGAAAACAATTTAAACCAATATTGACAAAGGAATCAACAACAGCATTTAAAACCAATTAACTAATTTTGGGTCTTAGAGATCATACTTTTAAACATATAAAACATTATATGCATGCAGAATATGATATCAATTGAAATCATTAAAAAGCAAAGCAGAAACTCTTACCTATCTCAGTCAGGCATTTGAGTGTGACATTTCGAAACATAGGAACATTGAGAAACTAAAAAGAGGTTAATAAACAATTATATAAAAACTTTTATTTTTAAAACAGATAAAAATAATGTAGCTTCAATGCCATTACTTACTTTGTAAATCAAAGTACTGATGAGTTTTGTTTCAAAAATGTACCCTAGTGGGATCCAGTTAAGAAATCTGAGAAGAGTTTCTAGTGTTGCATGAACTAATAAAGCATTTTGCGAACTTTCCTAAAAGAAACATAATTAAGATCAAATGGTTTTAAATTCTAATTTTTAATGTGCAAAATTTATTTCATCCAATGAAGAAATACTTACCATTACAAAATTACAAAGTTGAAAGATCTGAGAGAACTCATTACACATGGTATCCTTTAAGTGTTTTGCTTTGGCTTGTGTCATTTGCCCACTTGAAAAATCAAAAACTTCTTCACTGGAAGGAAAATCAATCACATTATTCTAGTAGAAATAATACACTCTTTTTATTGCAATTTTCTGTTAAGCTACTTGAAGACTATTTTAGGCAATTCTCAAATACACCTGATTGTTGAATTTTATTTTTTTTTCACCATCAATTTCTTTTGGGAAATTTTAAAATCTTTCATTTCACTTGCCTTTCTCATAACACATTAAGGGGGGGGGGGTGTTAACCAGAAAGGTAAGGGGAAAAAAGTTATTTGCTTTTTGCATGACTCTTAGTTTAATTTGACTATTAGCACTTTCCTTCTCAACTTCTTACTTTTTGGCCTGCAGCCTCAGCCAGGCTGCAATTGCTCCTTGATGTGAGTGAAAGGTTGTGAATGTCTTTTATTCAACTACTCACCCTTCAGTGAAAGCCACTGCACTGCTTCAGTTGTAGTTTAACTAAATTATTTATTTTGGGACAAATAAGCAGGGTTGTTTGGTTTAAACAACTTTGGTTTAAACCAATTGGTTTTTTTAAAAAATGTTTTTTTTTTAAAGTCAAAAAAAAAAAAAAAAATCCATTTTACAGGTTTACATTGATTTTCCCACACATATTGAAAATTGTAAAATTCCATTTATGCTAAGTTCCTAGCTAAGTTGCAGAGATAAATACTAAAATTGCAAAGTTGCTTCTTCAAAATGCATTACAAGCTTTAATAAAAAAAAAATTAATATATTTTTTATTTCATATATGTGCCATAAAGCAGATTTCAGTCAACTTCCATCATTATGCTTAATTTGCATGATTAGTTAAGATTTACTAAGGATTGAATCTTTTATTGTAGATGCAATTCATTATATTGCTCACTCCTGTTGCAGGGGTGTAACATTTTTGCCCATTTATTTGCACTTTTCTGGAATTTTAACTTTGACTTGTAAGGTAATCAACAGTCTAACTTAATTGTTTGCACCTAAAAATTAAGATTTGTTCTGCAGGGGAACACAAATAATATTTTTTGAATCAAATTAAAAAAAAAAAAGTTTATACTTCATATTATGATACATAATAGTTCCTTATATTATATATATTTCATTTCTGCCGGCAGAAACTAGTTTTTGCCGTGCCAGTGGCAGAAACTGGTTATAACCGGTTAAAACCGGCAAAAATTTAAAATCGTTTAAAAAAACTAAAGTAATTACTAAATGATATTTGTTTAAACTAAAAAATTAAACTGCATTTCATCATTGTAAAAAATAAAATGTTATGCTAGTGCCTTGATTTAGTTCAGAAAGGGAACTTTTCAATTACTGATGCTCGTAATATTTGGATTAATCTAACAAAGGACGAAAATCATATGGGTTCTTAGGAAAGGGAAATGACATACAGAATTAAACTGGCATTACTGTTTGTAATTTGCTCGCACATAAGCTTCATCTAAGTTGCTTGTGATTGAAATTATCATATGCTTCAAGAAGAAAGTGTCAAATTTTACTTACCAATATTAATCTAGATTTTGTACCTAATATCACAGCTTTGCAAAACAAATTTGCCCCACTTCTTGAAACTCATTTTTCCAGTTGAATTTTTACCACTACCCTAGTTACTACATGATGGACCAGTTTAAAAAATATATACAATTTGAAAGTTTCATGAATATTGCTTGTTCCTTGATGCATTGCCTGCTAGCTCTTCCGCTGCAAGAATATTCTAAAGTTTCTCATTCATGCATATTAAATTGAGAAACTATTTAGCTTTTTGGAACCACCTTTTCCAAGAAGCAACTGCAGGGTCCAAACAACGTAACATTTGATTCTGAATTGTAATAATATTGTAAATTAAACTGTGCTTTGGTTAACAATTATTTTTTCCATGCATTTTCTACTGTCTATCAATAGTTTTTTTTTTGTCATTTTGAGAGTTTTTGCCAGTTTTTGCCGAAAATGTGGCAGAAATTGGTTTTTGTCATGCCGGTTTTAACCGGTTTCTACCAGTGGTTTTAACCACTCCGGCAGAAACTTGCCAGCCCTGATTATAATGTAGGAAGATTAAAAGATAAATTTTTAAATTCCCAGAACAAAATGCAAATGTATGTGTAAAAATTGATTGAGAAATATATAAATCTTCACATATAAACTACACTCTCCATTGGTGTTTTTTTTTTTTTGGATTCTGTGTGCTCAAAAGATTTTGATTGGCTATACACCTATGCTGCTTTATGACTATTGGATGCAGATAACTCTTAGTCCCCCCCCCCTTTTTGTGAGGGTTGGCAAAAACCCGGGGGTTTTTTTTAAAGCCCATGGAACCAGGGTTTTTTGAGTTTTTTTAAATAAAACCCAAAAAAAAAAAAAAAAATCCAACTAAAGTTGGGTTTTTTAAAAGAAATGTGGATTTTTTTTTCTTTTTTAGGGAAAATGTGGGGTACTTGTAGCATATTGTAGCGTAAGTATAGTGACAAAGTGCAAAAATTGTCTTCAGGTAAAAAAAGCTGGAAAACTGGTTAAAATTTAGCGTTTTCTGAAGAAAAGTATAAAAGACGAAAAAACCCAAAAATGGTGAAGTTTCATATTCTTTAATTTTCATTATTACCAACAGTTAAGGCAAAGTCACTTCTCGAGTGATAAAATCTATTGTTCGTTTTTAATTACATTTTTTTTTTTTTTTTTTTTTTTGCATTTTACTTTATTGTATTTCATTTTGTTATGCAAAATTACTGTAGAACCTCAAGTAGTTTAAATAACTTTTTACTGAATTCCAGCTTAATCAAGACATTTCTTTGAATTTTATGTTGCCTGTTTTTCTATGTCTGTCTACAGGGTAAGAAATATTACTTTTTCGTAAGATAATGAAAATACTGTACCTGTTCTGTTTTCTGTCGACCATTTGAAAAATCTGTTTATTTCTAAAATATATACCTCGTGTTTATTCGAGATTTGTGACGCATTGGTTAGCAGAAAATAATTCACATGAAAGCCTTTTTAACTAGATTAATTTCCTCTGTACAATCTACAAATATTGAGAAAATCAGACGTGACAGGACTTGGTCAAGATAATTTGAGTTATTTATTGACCAGTTAAAGAAAAAAGTTAAATACATTTATTTAAAATCTTTGAAGTATTTCTTTCATGCCGTTAAGAGTTAAGAAATACTATTAAAGTTCAAAATTCATTTTTTATGTTCATTGTCTGTGGTTAAGAACAAATAAAAAAGAAGTTTTAACTGTGAAAGTATATTAATTTTTTAAAAAACTTCTCAGAAAATTTTTAAAAAACCCAAAAGTAGGCTAAATAATGGGTTTTTTTAAATGGGTTTTTTCAAAAAAACCCATAGGGTCCAATTCGGCCAACCCTGCCTTTTGTTCATTGGAAGCAGAAAACTATTTTAATTATTTAATTTAGTTACAAGATTTTGTTCTTATCTCTTTAATTAATCAAGAAATTAGGTATAATGTGACTATTGAATAACTGTTAATTACATGGAACCTTAATTACCTTCCGAAAATTAATTGTTTTTCTCGCAAATAGTATTTAAACCAAAAAAAAGGTTTTTTTTTTTTTTTTTTACCAACTCTGCAAATAAGTGGAAAAATCCTATCCACCCTTCAAAAGACAACCTTGAACTAAATGGAAATGTGGACTACAACTAAATTTAAAATTAAAAGCAGGTTATCTAGTGGACAAGTAAAATTTTCTGAAGAGAAGACTGATATTTTCTGGAAACTATGCGGAGATTCCCCCTCCCCCCATTTAAAATTCATACAAAAATCATTGAAATACCATTTTTAAGGTTTTTTTTTCTTTTTTTTCAGTTTTATAATGTGTTGCCAGCCTAAAATTTTCAGAAATAGTAATCCAAAATTTTCGGATCACAAACACCCCTGATTAAAAGCTAACGATAAAACTTATGGATATGGAACTGTTTGTTTAAGATCAAAATAAAATAAATTATCGCTACAAAGTATGTAAGATAAAAGCCATGCTCGAAAAAAAAAAGTAAGTTGAATGTCATACTTGGAAATGGGTAGAATTAAAACTTTGTTGTGCACGCTATCTCATTTGATTTAAAATTTGATCAAATTTAATGTAGAAAGCACAAAATTAAGAATGATATAAAACTATTGAGTGCAAAGTATAAAAATGTTGAGTGCAAATGTTGTTTAAGTAATGCGCAACATTTAACGAATTTTGCAAACTTTTAACATCTAAATTCAGTAATTTTAATATTCTACTGTCCTCTGAAACATCTTTAATTAAATTTCAGTTTCAAAAAAAAAAAAAAAAAAATCTAGATTGACTGAAACTCAGGTGTAACAGGATTGAAATTTCTGAGAAGGCGCGACAAAATGGTGATCTCTGCTAGGAATATGAGATAAGAAAAGTTAAAATAATGGTAATCACAAAATTAGTAATATCCATGAAATAGAATCATTTAGCAAACTGAAACTGGAGAACTTTTTGAGGCAGATGCAATTGGATTTTGAAATGTGGAAAAAACTGCTACTAATGTGTAAAAAACTAAAATGTGTAAATTTTATGCTTTACCCATTAAATTTGGCAAGTATGCAATGTTTTAATGCCATGTGGCTTATTTATAGATCTGAAATTTCTCTGGCTATAATTTGTTGTTTAAAATTATTTAACAATTAGGAAAAAAAACCAAAAAACAAAGTTGGTCGATCCATTTGTGAGAAGCCATTTTGTGGCTTTGGAGCTATCCTGATAATAAATTTAATAAAACATGAACATAATAAATTTCCTCAAAGCACTTTAAAAAAAATTGAATGGTGATGTTTTGTTGCAATGCGATAATTTAAGGTTTAGAACTACTCCTTTTATTATTAGCTAAAATATTCAGAACAATTCATGCAAATGCACTTGCAAACCACCAGGACGTCCCACTATTCTTGAGATGTCAATTTGATATTGACACTTGTCTAGCCCATGAAGATAAAGGAATTTCTAAAGTAAAAGAGAGAAAATAGGTAGGGCTCTCCCATGAGGGTAAGGGCAGTACTTGGATACCCTACGTCTCCAGGAAGTAAGCATTTGAAACTCCTTCCAGGGGCATAGCTATTGAAAGAAAGAAAAATACAAAGGGATGGCTAATAGCCTTTTAAAAGACATCCGGTTGTAATTCTTTTAAGAGAGTCCCATTCTGCTTTAGTTTAACTAAAGTAATGCTGTGTTCAAAAATAGGGTCTTTTTCAGGCATTCCGCATCTTTTACCTGCCATAGCGCGTCAGCGGGACCCCTGAAAACATTAGTTTGGAATAGGAACTTGGAGATTTAATGAGCGCCAGCCATCATTAGCGTACACAGAGGGTTTTCAACCAGCTGAAATGGAACACACTACTATTCAGCTATGAGCCCAGAGTCTTACGAATCAGGGCACCTCAGTCCAACACAGCATCAAAGCTCAAAAGTATTTTATTAAAAAATATCTTTAAAAAATTTGCACCAAACAAGAGCAACAACTTAACAAATTAAAATAAGAATTACCTCAGAAGCTTCAATATGTTCATGTTGTTCTGACAAAGGCTTTCATTGGTCTTACTTGCACCCACGATATCATTGATAAACGTTGGCCAGTTCTTAGGCCATTCTCGTTTCAAAATCTAAAGCAAATAATTTATTCCATTTAAGAATGAATGTAACAACAACAGAAAAAATATCAAGGCTTAACAAAAAATTACAAACCTGAACAAGAATCATATTTAATTTGTTCAAGTATACTTTTTCACCTTCTAAGCTTTGAGGATCTGAAGATGTTTTGATGATTAATCCAACAATGTACTTTTTTATTCCTAAAATATATATATAAAAAAAAATAAATACTATACGAATGAATTTCAACAAAAATGAATTATATCAGAAAATTGAAATCCTCAAGTATAAAAGTAATGCATGTTTTCAGCAATTTAGTCACTGCATTTACCATCTTTTTTCAGTAACAGAACATGCTCTTTAATTAAGGACAGTTCAGTTCGGGAAAATAAGCAGATTTTATTTCTGATTACATACCTTCACACTGATTTCTCGGCAGAACTTTCCATCGTGTTTTGATGACATTTTCTAAGATTTGTAAACCATAATATTTGGTTTGTTGATTTTTTGAAAACTCCAAAATAGTATCCACTCTAGTCCATGCATCAGGATGTTCTTTTAAAGCAGTCAAAACTTCTTGCGCTATTTTTTGCTGAGAAAAAAAAAGTTGAAATATACAACTATATCTCCCAGGTCATACTCAAATAAAAATTAATATATTTCATTCACAATACAATGCCAATTCCACTACAGAATCAATGTATTTTTACAAA
This sequence comes from Uloborus diversus, assembly GCF_026930045.1. Taxonomy (NCBI): domain Eukaryota; kingdom Metazoa; phylum Arthropoda; class Arachnida; order Araneae; family Uloboridae; genus Uloborus; species Uloborus diversus. The sequence continues at coordinate 120,425,379 of NC_072736.1, forward strand.
GATAAGTAAAATGCCATCTTCTAAAGCATAAAAAATAACCACATTGTTCCAAATGCACTTGCACATTTTTATTTCTTTTTTTTATTTAATGGCAAAATTTGAATTTTCTTATTTATAGAGCAACACAGACTCATATCCCTTTTGTGCTTAAAAACAGTATTTTTTACAAGTCCAAAGCAATTTTTATAATGTTTTATTATCCAGGTAAAATATATGTATACATATTAAGAGCAAATAAATTATTTTTTACATAAGTAAAGTCATCGATTCAAAACGCTTATTTAAAGAAAAAATAAATAAAATCTTTATTTTTTGGACATCAAATCTGCAAGTAAATTTGGAACGACGCAATGAACAATCTTATATATTAAAAATTGAGTGTATCTTTGTATCTATCAATCTGTGTATGTCACTCAAACTTCTTCTGAACAAATGTCAGAGAATTGGCAATCAACCCAGGTATCAATAGATTTAATTTCCCATACATCATGCTAAGATCAGGGGTCTGTCCAGGATTTTTCACAGGGTCCGTTTTTTGTGAAAAATCAAATAATTTTGTGAAAAATGAATTAATTTTGTGAAAAATCAAAAAATTTCGCAAAAAAAAAAAAAAAAAAAAAAAAAGGAATTTTTTTGTTAAAACGAAATTTTAGAATTTAGAGATGGTACAAACTGCATCAATTAAACTAAAAGTTGAGTGTTTTCCTCTTCTATGACGATAAAATCATTCTGGATTTTTTTCCTGATATTTGGCCGGGGGGGGGGGGGGGGACATCGCTCTTTTAAGTATCAATATTTATCTACCATTCTTCATTATGTTAAATTATACTAGATATGTTTCTGTACAGTATTTAAAATAATTGTAACAAAAATATAAATGAATAAAACAAAATTCAGAATAGGGTTCAGCATTCAACTTTTTGACCCAAGACACTCTTAAAAAGCAAAGAATTTCGTTTAAAACTTATAAATTCCGTGATTTTAACAAAAATAAAAAGATATTTCAATTGTTTACTTCTTAACAAAGCGTAATAATCATCAAAAATTCGAAAAATCGGATTCCCATAGCGGATGCAAAGAGATCGCAATTCTCAAAAGTGAAGGCATCAAAAGTATAAAAACGGCTTGTAAAAGAAATATTTTCGATAAAATAATTTTAAAATTGCATTTTAGAGTCCTATGATAACATATCATTAATATCTGTAAACACAGTTGACCCCCCCCCCAAAAAAATAATAATAATAAAATAAACCATCTATTCAGCATTTTAATTTTTGACTCATAACAGAAAATGGAATTTTGCTTTAAAAACTTGAAATGAGAGTTCTAACAGAAATAAAGAGACTTTTCATTTATTTGAATCCTAATAAAGGGAAGTTAGCTTGAAAAAAGAACAAAATATGATTCTCATATCGGGTGTTAAAAGATTGCATTTTTCAAAATGTAGACATATAAAGAAAAAAAAAAACGGAAATTAAAAGAGTTTATTTAAAGTTAATCATCCTTGTTAGCATCGAAAAATCAAAACCCATATGATTTTCTCCCAAAATAACAATTAAACATCACACTGCACTGTAAAAACGCAAATATTGACAAGTCGACAAAATGATGAGAATATTTTCTAATCAAGTCATTATAAAGGTTCACCACCAGACCAGACGCTAAGTGGTGATAGTTTTGAAGTTGGTAACCCTATCTGAAGCGATCATATTTTTTCCGCACCCTTACTATCCCTTTGCAGTTCTAAGTTCATTTCGCAGATATATATTATTATTGTTTATTAAATCATGAGCAGAGAAAAGTGCTTACCAATGCCTTTTCAGAAAAGTTTACAACAACACCGCTGCTAATTAGCTGTGATAAAACAAACAACCATTGTATTTATTTGGCAGTAGCAATTATTTATCAATGCTCTCCCAAGAGTAGGGATTTTGTATAAGCTGATCCCTCTAATTTGACTTTAAAAAAGGTTCCAAAATTTATCGGTTTATACACAGAAATATGCGTTATTTTGCTTTCAGATTTGCTCTTTCAATAAACAATTTGTGACAGATCTGATCTAGTTTATCAGAATTTTGTGAAGGGTCCGTTTTGTTTGATCGGGATTTTGTGCAAGGTACGTTTTGTTTGATCGGGATTTTGTGAAAGGTCCGTTTTGGTTGATCGGATTTTTGTGAAGGGTCCGTTAACGAACCCAAATATCCTCTGGCCAGACCCCTGAAGATAACTTGTTTTCTACGCCCTTAATTAGTGGAGGGGTGCAGTGGACTGGCATTGGAATGCTTCTAGCAGGGTGGGGCATTGCAGAAATACTGCTAAATCATCAACACACCACTGCATTTGGATGTCTTAGCTGGAATAACTAAAGATACACAGTTATAATACTATGTTTTATAGATAAATTTAAAATTTAATAAATCAATGAATAATTTGATGCTATTAATTAGATTTAATCAATGCAGTTTTGAATTATTGACAAAAAAGGCTTAAAATCATAATAAAAAAATGTCCCCCCCCCCCTTTTTTTAACTTCACTCTGACATGCTAACATACTTTCAAATAAAAAGGGTTTGCGTTTGTTTACTTTCTGGATTACAATTTAAACAATCACACTTTCTACGAAGGAAAAAGTTTTCCTGCAATTTTCAGCGAGAAAGAAAGCAGTCGACGAAACTACACTTTCGACCACAATTCATTAAATTCCGACTACTAATCCATACCTTTTGAATATGGAAGAACGCTTTCTAATTTTTTGCTATACTTAAAGTTTGTGATCCTTGTCAATCTATAGGCACAATGTTATGTCTCTCTTTCATGGAAGAAAGCTATGGTTGTTCTTTTCTCTTGCCACTTTCCTAGTTCAGTTTAAAAACCCACCTGCTTTGCATTTTTCTATTGTCCCTCACGTCAAAAGAAAAAAAAAATGTCCCTTTCAGAACTCATGAACACGCCTCGCTATTCTTGAGCTGATGTGCATGGGCTATAATAGTACAAGTCTGATTGTCCTTACCGCTTGTCCGAAATTTCTACAATAAAGTTTTCAAGATGTTTTTATTTTACTGAAAACACAGTTCAATCAGAAAGAAAACTTTGATCCTGTCTATGTAGCCTAAAGTGTACGATTACCGGAGTTTCACAGTAAAACATTGTTGCGAAATCAGGAGCCATGAGTTAGGGTTTTTAAAAAGTGACTTGACATCCGTAGTGTTGAGAGATGCAGGTGTTGAGATACAAACAGGGGCGGCAAATAGGGGGGTCAAGAGGGGGCGGTCGCACCCCCAATTTTTTTGAGAGGAGTGATAAAAACTGAGCAACTTCAATTTATGTAAATTGCAAAACAATGTTCATGAAAAAAGAATCTTGCTGGTTCTCCGTAATTATTGATGAAACTTGACACATTTCCAAACATGAGCGAGTGTTTTCTGTTTTTAGAATGATTTATTAGAAATCCATCGATCCTTTACCAGCCTTTTCAAAACAGAAAAAACTGATGATGAATCATGGTTAATTTTAACGAAAGACGTAATTTCCTCATATAGGCTAAATATTTCATTCTTGTGTGCTCTGTGCAATTATGATTATGAGGCCCATGTAGTGGTGTGGCTGCATGATTTTCACAAGAAAATGCCTTGGTATTTTACATTCATTATTACACTCATATTTTAAGTGTGTCTATTTTATGAGTGTTCACCACCATTTTCTTTTTCCAGAAACACATTTCAGCTACTCAATGCATAGTATGATTTCATAGTATACTTCTTAAAAATACATACTATTTTTGAAAAAAATCTTACATCAACAAATATCTTTCCTGGGGGCTCTTTAACTATGCAATCTTGAAGTGACACAAGAGGGTCTTCAAGAGACAACACAAGATGGTCTTTTAAACCATAAAGGCCCTCCTTGGTAATTTTAAAGCAGTGATTTTGGAAAATGACTCTTTCAATAATGAAAAAGCTACTATCCTTTAACACGTCTTCGTTTGAATGCTTATTCGCTTTGTTTGTATTGTGGAGAGTTTTTGAACAATGCCTTTCTCTATCAAAACACCTCCAATCAACTAAAATTAATTTTTGGAATGTTCAAGCTACAATTGAAACTATCAATAAATTTCACGCAGATGTATACTTCAACCAAGCGTGGATTATTTAAAAAAAAATCTTACTCCAAGATAATTTTTAAAAAACGCAAAGAATATTCAAATGACTTTAGAAGAGGTGACCAAGAGGCATATTGATTTAACATATTGTATAAAATAATAGAATCAGTTTCTAATAAAATTAGCACAAGATTTGATGATAAATATTTTCCTGTATTGTTAGCTCTCTGTTATCTGGATTGGATATTGAAAACAAAAAATAAAATGTTTCAATAATGAGTAAAATTTATAGCATGAGGCAAGAAGAATTGTTAAGAGACTAGACTAGACTGTTCAATGATGAAAAATGAAGACCATAACAATTTTTAAAGTAACCAGGGTGATTTTGACGAGCAAGATGTGAAACGTATGTTTTCATACATAACTTCGTTACTTCAATTATTTTTCTCCAAAAATCGCTCACTGGGTTTATACTAGAGTAATTGTACCTACAATTACGTATGGGGCAATTGCCTGGTGGGGTAAAACCTGTACCATTACGGCTGAGGGTTGCCTCGCCAAAGAACAAAGGATGGCTACAATTACTATCACTAGTGCCATGAGAACTACTCCTTCCCATAGCCTTGAGCTCCTTCTTAGCCTTCTTCCGTTGCATAAGCAAGTGGAAATGGAGGCGATTCTGTGTGCATACCGCCTCAAGCTCATGGGTCTCTGGAAGTCCCCTCGTTACCTGTCTCTGTACGATAAACTGTGTGCAAAGACTTCTAAGCATCCTTACTTTATGATGCCTTCTGACTGGATGTTAAAACAATTCAGCTTTAATGCCAATTATAACATTGTGTTTCCGTCCAGAGAGCAATGGAAGGATGTACAGGATATCATTGGCAATGCACACGAAATCTGGTTTACAGATGGTTCCAAGACTGCGTCTGGAACTGGTTCTAGTGCATATTGCAGCAGCAATAACACTAATCTGTGCTTCTCTTTAGGGAAGCTAGCTACTGTCTACCAGGCAGAAACTTTAGCCATATTGGCTTGTGTAAACAACTGCCTAGATCGAGGCCTAAGCGGGAAGGTTATCAGAATATTCTCTGATAGCCAAGTTGTGTTGAAAGCTCTCAATCGTAACTGTTTCACTACCAAAACAGTTTGGGAGTGCCATAATGCACTGGTAAGACTAGCTGGCAGTAATAGGGTCTCATTTTACTGGGTTCCTGGTCACCGTGACATTTTAGGTAACGAATTGGCAGATCAGTTAGCTAAGCAGGGCTCCAATGTACCGTTTTAAAGGTCAAGATTTACGGTCGCTTTTCAACATTGGCGACCCCAAAAAATTTCTACAGTCGCCAACTTTTTTGGGGGGTTATTTTTAATTTAGATCCCAAGAAAAGAATTTCAATGCGTCAGTACAATAAGGATTCACCGATAGAGACCGTACTCCGACTGGATGTTGTTTATTTTACAAAGCTTGCATGTTCTTTCTCACTGCCTGCCTGTATGTTGGTTATTTTACGATGCTTGAATGCTCCTCTTACGCGATTTAGGCCATGTAAAAAAAGCAAAAATACAGTGAATTAGGAAGCCATTTGCACAAGATTAGAGCGTTTGCTCCTTTATCTTGACTCTGTTTTTCAAGTAATTAGCGTACTATAATCATGATTTCAAAATCATTGTATTTTAGATTATATTTCAGATTAATTTTGATTATTTCTTCTAAGTAATTACCTTTTCACGTTTTTAGTTTAGTTGCTCAAATGGTATATGGTATATTAAATTCAAACTTTATTTTTTTACATCGTATTATACACCGCCTCCGATTATACGAAACTTTTTTTTTCTTCAGGCCTATTTTAGAATCTGCAGATTATAGGCCGCCTGCGGATAATACACAGGAAAATACGGTTATTTAACGGGGTTCGTACGCTCCGGAAAACCTGGAATTGTCATGGAAAACGACATAGTTAAATATGTGAGGGAAATTTCAAATCCCCCCCCCCCTCAAATTTTTTTTCCAATTTTTTCCCAGGGAATTTTGCACCTTGAGTTCTAATCTTCGTTTTTATCGATGTTTCCTGAAAAAATAAAAACAAAAGTTTTGAGGCAAAATGACGCCGGCAATAAAATAAAAAAGGACCGCTGACGCCATTTTTGCCCCTCAATAGTTCCAAAGAAAAAAATTCCTAGGGTGAACAGGAATTATCCAAATTTAACGGGAGAAGAACATTTTCCTGCATCTAAAGCACAAACCTGCGAATGGTAGGGTCAATGGGGAAAATCGTTTTTTAATCGAAAAGTCTTTTCAGCTACAAATGAAACGTAGTCGCCATTTTTGGTCATTTATAAGATGGAAGTAGACACGATGCTTAAATGCCTAAGTTTCCAAAAACAAAGCAGAATTGGATGTTTTCTTTCACTGCAAACTAATGAAAACAACGCAAAATGTGCTGCAACTTGTTTTTATTTTTAATTTATTTTAAATATATAATTTTCTTGAGAAATGAAAAATTTTGTTCTTAAAACTTAATCTTATCCTCATTGCCTTAGACGCAAATGTGCTAAAAACTTTTTAACTGAATTGTAGTTTCACGAAGATTTATTATTTTTAAATTGTTTTCCCGCTACAAATTCAAAAAATTATTTCTTAATTTTTGTCGTAGCCGCCATATTTGGTCATTCCCAAGATGGCAGTACACAAGACTTTTTAAGAGCCTAAGTTTCCGAAAATGGCATTGGATGTTTATTGCAGTGCAAACTATTGATAACAACGCAAAATTTGCCCTTTTTTTCCCGGGTAATTCGTAATTATTTTCTTGAAAAATGCGAAATTTTATCCTCAGAGCATTTTTTTTTATTCTAATTGATTTAGACACTTATGTGCTAAAAACTGACTATTTGTCTTAATTGTAGTTTTTTAAGGATTAATTATTGATCTTTTTCTGAAACAGTTTTATGTTTTTGCTTTAAATCTTGTTCTGAAAGTATAAAAATATGTTGCAAATTTTGGCTCTTTAAATATGAAAAAAAAAAAACATATTATATGTTTTTTTACATAAACCCTCGAAGGTCGTTCCGATCCTATTTGATTCCCAATTAACTCACAGTCTTTATTCTGAAAAAATCGTCAAAATAGGAAGACAAATTATTTAATTTTAAACTTGAAAAGGCAACTTGTTTTTGACCGCAGAAAGCCGCCCCCCTCCCCCGTGTGCCCCATTTTATCATTCCTTTGCCATAAACAATATTCCATGTTGTCCCATAAATCCTGTATTTCATTAAAAATCCTATACATCATTAAAAATAGAAAGAAAAAAAAAACTATATTACTATAAACTATATCTTATATTTCTGCTGTGATGTGGACGGTAATACTCGCAACTGATTAGGAATACGTTCCATTGAAAATCGTTTATACAACGGAGGCTAGTTTCTACTTATTCGAATAACTGTTGTAATTTTTTAATCTTCAATCGCATCAGATTAAAATATAAGCCAAATAGCCAGTCCTTTGATCGTTTTCCCTTCATAGTCATCCTAACGTGGAGATGCTGCGTATGGAACGTAGTCGCCTTGTTTGGTCATACCCTTAGTTCAAATAATGCAAAAAAAAAATGTTTTTTTTTTTTTTTTTTTTTTGGAAATATATTCTTGGTAAATGCTAAATTGCATATTATTGGAGGAGGTTTGTAGTTAATTATTTTTATGCCCCCCCCCAAAAAAAAAGCAATTTTAATTATTGAAAAAATTCAAATCATGCTTATCTAATATTTTTTCTATTCCCTTCGTGCTAAATTTCTTACAATTAATTCTTTTCATTAAACTAGTTACCTGAAAAGTGCATGTTGATTTTTACTACCATGGCGTTTGCAATGATTTACAAAAAGATTTTGAAGGAATTTGTTGTTTTTATGGGAAATACTTTTTTTTTCCCCTGTGGGACTATGGTACTGTGTACACTACTTTATTTTTGGTTTAATGACTTTTTTACCTTATTAAACTTTAAAATGGGTGGAATGAATCAGGAGCTCCCAACCTTCACCCAATGCCTATTATATTTCCATGATTAATATAATTTATATTTCTTGTTAGCATTCCTTTAGCATCACTTTCATAATATTTGTTTCAAAAAATACAAATTGAAATCCCCCCCTCCCCCATTCTTGTACTAGAGCGCTGTTTTCAAAACACGGTAAAACTGGTGGCCACCAAGTTTTTTGAGTCTAGTGGCCATTGGCCACTTGAAAATTTTCTGAATCTTGAGGTCTATACCGTTTATGGGACCCGAGCCTGTCCTCTGCCTGCCCTACAATGCAGTAAGGACTACTGCAAAGAACCTTCTTATGGATGAATCATATGACCTGTGGCTTCAGTCCGAGTCTCAAAGACAGGCCAAGACTATGAACCAGCAGCCTCCCTGGCTCAGGTCTAAGGAACTGCTTAACTTGAGCAGGAATGAGATCAAGAAGTCTGTTGGGTTACTAACTGGACACTGCTCTCTTAATAGGCACCTTAATCTGATGGGTGTTACCAACAACCCTTCGTGTAGAGGATATCATATGGCTGATGAAAGCTCAATTCATGTGCTATGTGAATGTGACTTCTACTCTGCACAAAGATTTGAGCACTTGGGATACCACTATGTAAATCCCTAGGAACTGCCAAAAATTTCGGTTAGGCAACTGCTGAGATTTATTTCTGTTACTGGGCTCCTTTAGTAGTCTAAGCGGGGATAGTACAATAGACCTGTGGTCTCGGTGCTCGCGCTGTTTTCAAGCGCCCCCCCCTTTTCACTTCATACTTCAATTATTTTTCAACTATTCCAATCAGTTCAGCTAGTAGCAAAAAATCATTTTCGTGTCTGAAGAAAATAGAGAATTATTTTTGAAGTACAGGACAAAAAAAAAAAAAACTGAAAAAAGAGCATGACACTGGGCATTGCTGGATTAGTAACCAGATTTCCAGTTCTTTCATATTTTAAAGATCAAGCATCAAAACTTTATTAAAGATGAAAACTAGTATCAAGATACTTTGTATGATAACATGTTATAAAATAAGTTACAAATTTTGTCACAAAAATTTAAATTGATTTTGAACACTAATTTTTATTAATCCTTAACCCATATCATGATTACTTGTTGTTGGCCAATATGTGTTTTTTTCCATACTGAGGTAATTCATATTTAAGAAACTCGACCCCCCAAATGAAATGCTGAAATGCCGCCCCTGGATACAGACTGTGCATATCTTAGTCTTTCGACTCTGAACCTTGACATCATTTTAGGATTGAAAAAATAAAAATAAATATGCTTGATCAGAAATATACTTACTTCTGGACCTTCTCCCGTATACATGCAATTCACAATATTATCCAGAAGATTGATGTCAAGTTTCTGTGAGAAGTCCAAAAGCCGTGCTGCTTGGTCCACCATGTTTGCCATGTTCCCATTGACTGTAAACAATTTACAAATAAGTTATGAACATTATAACTTTGCTTGGATACGTTTTGGTAGCATAAGAAACATTCATCATGTAAATTGAAAGAATATAAAAATAGAAATCATAATTCTACTCGAAATGCACATACATGGCTCAAAATCAACAGTAATATGCTGGTCCGGGACCACCAAAACATCCATTGAACCAGCAGAGTATAAATTTCACTGGTCCATGGGACCAGTGAAGTTTTATTCTTATGTTCCTCTTGACAACTTTTAGGATCATCATTTTACAAAACTGTTGAGACAAAGTTTGCACTTTTATTCACAATGCTTAGGTTTTCTTTGGAAGTTAAGGATAGATTACGAGTTTCCTATTGCCTTCCTCCCAAAACAACATGAATAAAATTTTGCTGTAAGAAAAGTAAATTATCTATTGGTGAACAGGAAGATGCTTGTTGTTTTCTTCTCTTTTCAGTACCCTCAAACATGTCTATTATTATATTGGAAACTTATTGATCATTGACGTCATTTGTTATGTCAATTTACTCTAAAATTTGATACTCGTTTTAGAAATAAACAAAAAGATTTTGCTAAAATCAAAGTTTTGACTTCCAAAAGAAAAATCTACATATTTGTATTGAAGATATTTTAAGCTGAGGTGTAACAGCACTCAAAACTAAAATGTATTCTCATTACCTGGGTGTCCAAATGCAACAGGCTGCTTCATCCCATCCACTCTGACAGTTGTCATATAGTGCTACCAAACAAAAAATGCCACCTAGAATAATTTTGAATCAGTCAGAATCAGCTTCAATATTTTATGAATATAACTATGTTCTTTCAAAAAAGATCAAATGAGGTAGTGAGAAGCAAAGGGATGCAAAGAAATTAAAAATTTGGAGATAACCAGTACAAATGGTAGGTGAACCCCTCCTCTATCTTGGGGCAAGATATAGTACTAGTAGCCCTGGTAGGTTCCGGCATACAGCTTGATTTAGAAAAAAATTTCAATGTAAGCCTACCTAAGATTTGATCTTAATATGCGTTTTACTCAAAACTTCAAAGGGCAGTTCTCAAAAGGTGGGAACAAAAAAGTTAACTTTGAGCAATTTCAAAAATTTTCGAATTTGACATCAATTTTGCTTTTATTCTATAGTATGCATACCTAGAACACAATATATGAACATGAAAAGATAGCAGGTATTTGTAAAAATTGTTAATTAGCAAATTAAATCAACAGTCTGTAGGTAACAGATTTTGGACATTGTTGTCCTGTAGGTAACGGATTTTTGACATCATCATAACACAAGTTTCACCATTTCTGACAATTGTTAATCTGATTTTTAACTTTTCCAATGAAAATTTTATTTACTACTTTTTAAATTTTGCAATTTAATAATAAAGAGGATATTAATGAAATACTTGAATGGCTATACATGCTGCTCCTTACATATAATAAAGTTTTGGAATGATTTTGAAGAAATTGATGCAAGGTTAAAAAAAAGCTTCAAATTAAAAATAATACAATTATAAAAAGTGACATCAGTTTTAATAATGAATATTTTTTCTAATGTCATAAGAATTAAAATGATGTCTAAAAAAATTATTGAAGAAAGAAATTCGTATTTCTATTTGGAGATCGTTAAATTATGTTTCCAAAAGAAAGAAGAGAAAAAGAATTCTAAAATAATAAAAGCGGAAAAAAAAAATGTTAGCGCAGGTGATAAAGTCGCCAAAACTGGTACAGCTGACGATAAACTACATTTGTCAAATTGGAATTCCCCTCTGGTAACCTTTAGCTTATCGTATACTATGTTGTCGCCAACGGAGGTTTGCTTGGCGTTTTAGCGCAAAATGGCTTTCGGTTCGATCATAACCAGCCATGTTTCTACTGTAATTTATGTATTCTTCAATGTGTAACATATTAATTATGCAAAATACCAATGAATTAAAGAAGATAACATTATAATAACGTTTTTTATTGAGGTTAGAAGATAGTAGATCATCAAAAATTATGAATAAATGGACAGAATTATCGGCGTCAAGATTGTAACGCCATTTGGACATCTCACATGTACGTTTAAAAAAAAATTATTTTTCTTCTAAGATACTGCATAAAAGCTTATGAAAACACTTTTAAACAATTAAAAATTGATTCTGAGACTCGATAAACACCTTTAAAATGAAAACATCATATACTTAGTTCTCAAAAAATAGCATTGTAAAGATCGTAAATTTTGGACATGCATCAAATTTCAAACTTACTATTTTCTAAAATTGTTTACAAAGTGAATAATCTGACTTTACTTTTGTTATTTATGTAAAATATTAACAAAAAATTATTCAGTGTAAGATTCATACCTTTAAATTTTTTTGAAACGTATGGAAATAATTTTAAAAAATTTTTCTTTAATGGTACATTTGCTCAGTTAACGTTTTGGTATGTCCAAAATTGCGCCTTTTAGCAAAGAAAATATTTTTTTTAAGAGCATTTAAAGAGCATTTTTTCCATAATTTATGTCAATTCTTGTCTCTATACAGTATTATAATTTAACTCAAAAATTTTTGAGTTAATTAAAATTAAAGTTATTTGGTGTTGAAGCTTCAAAGTTGAGGTCTGTGTTTGCTCCCACCTTTTGAGAACTGCTCCAAAACATCCACTTTGATCTCTTTGCTTCTCACTGCCTCAAATGAAGAAAAGGTAACATAAACTTTAGCATTGAATTTTAAACTAAAACCCCCCATAGTTTATTTTTTTATCTCAGTACTTAGATGACCTACCATTTTCTATTTCTCAGTACAAGACAAGCTTGAGCATAGAATGCCACACATTTTCTATCATTAGTTACATTATCAAAGAAATTTATTGTGTTATAAAGTATGTAAAGCAATTTATTCTAGTTTGAGGACAGCAGTGGTTTATTATTTTAATGCATTTCTATAACATAAAAATCTAATGATAGTGTCACAGCGACCAATGAACTTGTTGAAATGTTACATAAAGTGAACTGAATTTCATTAAAATGTAGTCGGGGAAACAGCTAGATCGCTGTAATTTTTTTTTTTTTTAATGTTGAGACAAGCTAAGCCAATTTGCAAGAAAATCTTTATAAATATAGCCTAGGCAGATCTAGAAATGTTTCAAGGACAGAGTGGTTGATTTTTTTCAAAACTTATCTCTTAATTTACATACCTTGTGTGTGTATGTGTGGGAGGGGAAGGGGGAGAGTTGCCACAACATCTTCATCTAAACCAATTAAAATATAGAAATATGGTCAAGAAGATTCTTTGAATCTATTCATTTGCTTTACTGTTGGGAGAAGTATGTAAAAATGGGGGTTTTCAATTCCTTAATAATTCTGTTCGAATGCCTCAAAAACCCCTCTCCCTAATATTGTTGAAGATTGTCGAAAATTTCCTTTTTGAAACTTCAATTCTGAAAAGTTTCCGGGAAGGAGATTCAAACCAGATTTCTTCCCTTGTCCGTCATCAAAAAAAAAGGTCCACTTTTTTTTTTTTTTTTTTTTTAATTTTACGACTTTAATTTGGAAAAATTGCTGGTCCAAGGTCCCTCAAGGGACTTGAAATATAGTATAGTGGCAAGAAAAAGTAGAGGTTACTTTCTCTTTTGCTGGATGACAATGATAAGATTATTTTTAAACCAAAACTGCTAACTTCTGGAGGGTATAAATTTTTGGAAAAAAGAGCAGTTACTTTCTGAATATATATTATGCTAGTGTAGAGTTTGACATCAAAATCCTGTTTTTTTCCTAACATGCCAAAAATACACCAAAGAATAAATTTTTCTGGGAAGAAATATACTGAAATATTTTAAAAGCTTTTTTTCAAAAAGACATTTTGAATTGATAAAATAATACAATAAAAGTAGACTAACCTTTTTTTAACAGGTCAAACTTTGAAAGCGTGTTTATCCACTTTCAACGGAACCAGATATGATTTAATATATACTAAAAACAAGCAAAAGAAATAATTAATTCCACTTTAACATTCAATTATTTTTTAATAAATGATCAACATTTTTCATTTAAAATCACAACAACTGAAAACATTTGCTGTTTCCCAAAAACAAAAATATTTTCTACTTTTCAATATAAGAACCTCTATGGCTACCTTGAAAATTATTGCACGGAACATATGAAAAAACATCAATTCAAAATATGAGGTAATGAGGAAAACAAGTTTCTTTCCATTCTTTTTTTGGATTTTTTTTAACCAAAAAATAAAATAAAATGAGTCTTTGAATTTATTATTTTCACAAAATATAAAGATTTTTTTAAATAATAATTTGAGAATTTAATGAAGAATTCAGCATTGCAATGAAATATTCATCTTGCAGCAGTTTTTACTCAACAAATTCAGTTAAAGATTTAAAAAAAAGTTAAGTTTGAATATAATTGAAATTTAGAAAAGTATTCTGCTTTGGGGAGTACTGTCTCGATAACTCCAAACATCAGAGTTCTCAGTATCCTTAATTGCATTAACTGCTGTTTTTGCACTTAAATGTTATGGCACAAGGCCAGTCTTCTTTGTTCTCAAAAACGTGCGGTAGCTTGGGCAATTTTACAACTAATCCCCCCTCCACCCCCACACACTTGAATAGAATGTTCTGCAGCACAGAGTATGTTCTGTGACGTACGCCGCAAATTTAGCAGTAATCTGCTTTCGGGATTGCCAAGAACTTTCCACTCACTAATATAAAGCTAGAAAAATTACAAAACTTTACAAGCTTAAAAAAAAAAAAGAGAAAAGCACAGATTCCCAAGTAATATATTGCCGCCAAAAGCAAATATGCAAGTGGAGTGCCACTATGTAAACTAGCATGTTTTTTTGCTTATACTTACTTCGTTTTGAGTAATAACTGGTGGAACCGCAAAATTGACCAGTAACAAATATCACTCAATGGAGAAATTTGTTTGAAAATCACCATAACTATCTTCAAATTTTGAAAGAATTTTTGCAAATGTCGTTCACATGCTCATCTATATTATTAAGGTCTGTGCATATATTTTACAAAAAAAGGGTTTGTTTCCCCAATGATACAATTTTATCGCCTAGTGGTGAATGCTAAACACAAGCTTTGATCTCTGATATTGCTTTGTACACAGAAAAATGAGCACAAATGGGGTGAAACAATAAAGGTTATGTTAGCAGTCTATCTTCATTTATAGTCGGTTAAATTTTTTAAAAAAGGTTTGTTACTCATCACTCAGTTTTAAAGCAGCACACATATTTATGGCTTAAAACTTTTGTTATAATGTTGATTATGCCTTAGGTGAAAAGGTCAAGACAAAAAACATTTTTAAACTGAATTAATACCGAACAGGAGAGGAAACTGGCAAAAACTGACATTTATGGAACAGAAATTCAAAATTTTAAGAGCTCACAATTAACAACTTACAAAACTTGTTTAATTGAAACTTACGATACAAAATAATGGTTACAGAAAATCCAGTTTATCAACTGTGATTGATAAATCTATGACTTCAAAAAATTTTAGTGTTGCAAAATTTAAAACAAAACGCATCAATTTTTACAAAATAATAATGATAATAATAATAATCTCATAAAATATTTAGACTTATTTTGGTATTTTAATTTTATTTTCTAAAGAACACTTGAAGACAAAACTTTTTTTACCATGGTTAAAAACAAGGTAGAACATTTGATGGTAATTAGTGAAACGCACGATATTCTTTGTTAGAGAAAAATAAACAAGTTTCCGACAAATAAATAAAGTGATATATGTACATATTTATAAGAGAATATGAAGCTTTAACTCATGATATGCTTTTCATAACCAATAATCCAACGGCAGATTCAAAATCATTACACGAGAACGTAACAATAACAAAACAGAATGAACACATTTTGTACGCATTTACTACAAGCACACACTGATGTAACAAAGATGCAAATCGACTAAATATAAATTTAAAAATGTATGAAAAAGTAATAATACAACTTACTTTTTGTCTAGAAGCAAATAAAATCACAACATAACCACACAAAATGAAAATAAGAACCACGCTTGAATTTACAAATACAATTCGCAGCACTATCTTACCTTTCAGTAACCGGTTTGAACTGGTTGCTCACATTTCTTTCGCGGTTCTTACTGTGTACAGTAGTGATCGTTAATGTTTGCAGTTGAATCCTCCCACTTTATAAAGAGAAATGTAAACTGCAATAAATACACTTTTTGAATTGCAGTTTAAAGATCTTTTTCTCAGTAAAAGAGCATGGAGAAAAAATTTATAAAAACAGTAACTTCAACAAAAGCATATGCCAGTGTTGATTTCATTGGACCAGAATCGAGTACGGCTGAGGGGTATTTATAAAAATGATGAAAATCCCAATAATAAATTTTCTTCCATTTTATTTACACATTTTGTTAATATTTTCATCGTTTTCGATTTGGTATTGGTAAATGTTTCTGCATCTTTGAAATTTTCCCCGGAGCAACAGAATTTCTTCCTCTAATTGTAGATTTGTTTACGGACAGGCTTTGATAGAGAAGTATGTTATTATTAGCTTAGAACAGGACAATAGTTAGTCAAATAATCAAGAAACTTCATTACAAAGTATTATTTTAATGCAATGAACTAGCATTCCTCCTATTATAAGATCTTTCAAAGCATTTCCCTTTTAATCCTTCCTCCTCCTCCTCCGAATTAGTGGAAGGTAAAGCGCTGCCTTATTTTAAATTCAAAACTTTTCTTTTGTCTTATTACAAATAAATTATGCTTATCTTATGATTTTGTCAAACAGAAATGATTGAAAATTAAAAAGGACTCATGGGACTCATGTAAATTAGAATTTATTAGTTTTTTTTAAAAGTGTTTTGGCAACATAAGACGACATCGATGATCGATCGCTGACATGTGTTTCTGTGTATAAATAAAGCTAAAAAATCAGGTTTATTCGCTTATTTGAGCTGTTATATTTTTTTTTAAAACAAAAGCTACACAACATATGAAAGTTTGAAGATTTTGCTAAAATATATGTACAGTGAACAAAAATGACTGATTTTCATTTACCACAGAAAAGATATTTCCGTCAAAGGGCTCATTCGAATCCAATTGCCGATCATGATCTACAATAGTGAGTCATTAAGCTCTCTCCAATTGTACATTTTTGATCTCTTTAAAAATTTTTAATGATAGAGGTACAACATATGATTGAAGCGTAAAATTGACTTAATAATGGGCATTCGGCAGTAGTTCAGCCGGTCATTTCAAAATTTCCAAGAATAATTTTCCCTAAACAGCGCTATTTGGACAAGGCAAGAAATAGTTCTTAGAGGAAATAATACATTTAACTGAAAATATTGTAATTCTCTGGAGAAAGAAGTCACTATTTTACTGAAATTTAAAATGGTCCAATGTGGTGGCTCATTTTTATTGTGACCATTTTTTTTCATTACATGTGACAGGAGAATGACAAAAATGTAGGTTAACTTATATATTGCCATAACTACATGCAACAAAAATCAATGTTACTTAAAGTAAGGGGGGAAAGTTTCATGGGTGGATACGAAAAACCATTTTAGGAGTGAAGGGCATGCTGAAGAATGACCCCCCCCCCCCCCCCCCCCCCCCCCCCCAATGAACGTATAGTTTATTTACGAAAAATTTTTGAAACTGTCTGCACGTCAATGAAAAGAACCAAATCTGCCAGGAATAAGGCACCTAATTAAGGGAATTGGGGACAAACATTGCAAATTAATTTTATGCAATGAAACAAAGTAGTTCAAATATTTACCTTCTAAAGTTATTAATTAATTAAAAAGATACTGTTAATTGTTTACATTGTGAAGTGCTTGAACACATTGTGGACAGATACTGTTGTTAACTTCTTAGGGGGAAGGTCATGACCCTCCCCTTGTATTTGCCACTTTTCATTAAAAGGAGATGACAACGAAATCAAAGGATGTTTTTTGCTCTTTTTTTTAGAATAGTATAAACCTTGAAAAGTTTTTTCTATTTTATAACATTGAGGATAAGCAACAATTCTTTCAATATAAATGGATTCTTCACTTTTTAGAGCTAATTTTACTTTAAGGTAGGGAAGGGACACACAGGGGAACAACATATTTTTCATGCCAAAAATTATTTGTATGAATAATAATAAACCAAGTTTTTTTTAGCCTAATTTAAAGACATGTTTTTCTAATAACAGTTTCATTTTTATAAAATTGACATTTTTGGAGCTAGGGCACGAATATCGCAGTTTAGTGAAAATGAACCAAATAGTCAATGCATATTGAATCCAAATTTCAAAAATAAGAAAACATGCCCATACATATGGAAATACATTAATTTCTCTGAGCGAGGGAGCTCAAATGCTCTTTTCTACCCCTCTAAATGACAGCAGTGTCAAGAAAATGTATTGTTTATTTAATCAAATCCACTTGCACTCAATATGGATAAACAGTGGAATTGAAATGATAATAATAACTGCCATGTTGACCAAAGTTTTTTAAAAAAAGGAACATTTATAAACCATTTCACTAGTAATTAACTCTCATATTTTGTATCAGAAACTCTTATTACAGTATTAAAAAGTTCAAAAAAAAAAAAAAAGCTCCAAGTAAATTAATTCCACTTTGTAGTGAAACATTTCCACTTCAAAAAGAATCAAGTCTTGCCCTAGCACTATTTCAAACAACCTAAATAAGTGAATGTTGGTGGATTCAAAATAACATTAAATTTAATTAAAAGGTAAAAAACAAAGTATAAAATACTGTCAACCAGTGCCGTGTCCAAGGGGGGGGGGGGGAGTTTAGGGGTTAAACCCCTCCCTTGGAGAAAAAATAAGCAAAATGAAGAAAATGTATATTTGACTTAAATTTACTTTAATGAGAAAGTTTGTGTTCAGCGTTTTTATTTTATTTTAATTTTCTCTCTGAAACGAAGGAATACTTTGGTAACTTGTACAGCTAGAGGTATCCTTCAAGTATACAGCAGTCTTTACATGTGAATAAATGTCATACTGGGATCGGCAATTTGTCGTAAAACTAAAAGCTGTAAGGGGGTTGAATTCCCCCCCCCCCTACTGGTAAGATTAAAACCCCTCCCTTTATGAAAATCTGGACACGGGCCTGCTGTCAACTCTTAATAACTCAGTCTCAATGGGCAGGTTGTTTTCACTCACATAATTAACGAAAATAAGAAAAAACAATAACTGAAACGCCATTTAAAAACATTCCACTGGGCAAAGTGGTTGGTGCACCAAAAAGAGGGAGGAGGGTCAAAGGAGGTGCCGTGATTGGGAAGATAGCTAGTTAGGTAGCTCTGAAACTTCGTCTCTGAATTTTTAAATTAATTTCGCAATTGAATTTTAACATCATTATTTTGGAACACAGTTAGAAAAATTTCAGGGGATGACCACATTAATACCCTTTTTTTAAAAATAATTCAAACATCTATTTTTCTTGTAAGGAGAAAAATAAAAAACTTATTACACATACTCTTTAAACCGACAAATCGATCAATGTTATGATTTTTCGACTAATCATTAATTTTTAACTTTGAAGAGGGGAGGGTAAAAGTCCCTTTAGTTTGTAAAGTGAGAGGGTTACTGCCTCACTCAGTGATGTTCCCATCAATTTTCCTGAGGATATACTCCCAATAATCAGTTATATTTATACTATGTCTATGCAATCAATATGTCATAATATGAAAATTTTTGAAGCTTGAGGGTATACGCTATGTATCTAAAAAATTGTGTGAGAGTATACAGCTTATATGAAGTCCTGTGGGAACACCACTGGCCTCTCTGGCCCCACCACAAGACACACATGCCATTGAGGATGAGTATGCCTAGCAATTGCTTGTTTTCTCCCAGTTAACAAACTTATTACACAAATCAAAGCTTTCCCTCCTATTCCAATCATGCTGTGCTAGATCATAATATGTATATTTTTTCATCTATTGCTTTTGGCCAGGGTTGGGAAAAAATAAAATTTTTTTTAAATAAAAAAAATCTGATTTAATTGATTTAAATCAGATTTTTTCTATTGTATTTACCTATATATTTTGTGGAATATGTATGGAGCAGTTTGTGAAAAGAACGTAATTGGACAATACAAACTATTTATTAAAAAGAAAAAATACAATTCATACAATATTTTTTTTTGTAAATGAGTTCTGTAGCTTTAATTGTTTTAATAAAACATTAGTTTTGGTTTAAAGATTTAAAAAAAAGAAAAAAAAAACACTGAATTCTATCGACAATATTTTTTAAGAGCAACAAAAACATTATTGAAAAATTATATTGCACTGAAAATAAAATTAAAGGAGACTTACCAGTTCCAATTTTTAAAAATTAAGTCTAAGGTAAAATATGATTTCAGCCAATAATGTTTTTCAAAATAATCAACTGATTGAAATCATGTTTTTAATCGAGTTAAATCATGCCAACCCTGCTTTTGGCTCTGAAGAAACTTACTTAATTTGTGGTTTTTTTTTATTCATTATGTCTTTTTCACCTTTTTGATTTTCTATTTTAAGCCCTCTGATGCCATCAGTGATGAGTTGGAAAGAACATTATCCTGCCTTTTTCTCTGAGAATATGCAGAATAATGAAACAATGAAAGAAGTTGAATTTGTGGATATTGGATGTGGATATGGTGGCCTGTTAGGTAATTAAAATACTTAAATTTGAAAACTTAAAAAATACTTTAAAGTTATTAAAATTTGGTAAAAAATGGATGCAGTTTAAAAAAAATACGATGTTAAAGAAGTTTTACGATTCTAGTAGGTGTTATTTTTTCTTACTTGAGTCCTTTTTTTTTAAATGCACAGCTACTGCTGGTTATACAAAAAAGCATCTATTACTAATTAACTTATAAATAAATTTGAACAGAAAAATTAACTATTATTTCCTTTTTTAAAGATTAACTTTTCTTTTAAGAAGAATCAACTTTTACTGCCCACTGAGTCTTTTTGCTTTAATAAAATCAATTTTTCATTAAAATGTATCTTTTCAGAATTCATAATCTTAAACCAATGACTTTTAAAATTTCAGTTGAATTATCACCATTGTTTCCTGAAACTTTGATGCTTGGAATGGAAATTCGTGTAAAAGTGTCAGGTTATGTACAGCAGCGCATAAAAGCTCTGCGCAGTCAAAACTCTGGAAAATATGACAACATAGCCTGTATTCGATCAAATGCTATGAAACATCTACCAAATTTTTTCCATAAAGGACAGGTATATCCTTTTTTCTTTACTTTCCAAATTCTAATAAATTTTAGTATGTACTTGACCAGTGCAGATTTTGAGTATTTTCTAAACATTATAATGTTATTGAAATATGTATATTTTTGTCGATGGGCCACAATGGTGGCTTAATTTCATGGGCGGGCCTGCTGCTATCAGGAGCGCCCAATGAGAGGTCACTGTGGCCTCCCAAAAGTTTCCTTATTTGGCGAATTTGGAGACCATATAATTTTTTTAGGTCTAATATATCTTCTAACTATATTTAAGTATGTGTGCATGACCATTATTTGTCACACAGTTAAGTTCAGAGTTTCGTTTTGTAAACTGAGAACTCAACCCCTTCCTTGCTAAAATTTTAGTTCGGGGTGCCTCTGGTAGTCGTATAAAGCTTTCAAAATAATAGCAAAACAGATAAAATGAAGAGAACTAAGGTGGGTGTCCCAAATAACAAGGCCATGAAGACCAATAAGCTGTAGTTCTGCAAGGGGTAGGCATAGGCACCTTAAAAATGCTGGTTTTTAGTTGATTTCATAGCAGATTTTATAGCACTGTTTAGTTGAATGATGTGCAAGAACTTGAAATAGCTTATATGAGGCAGTTAGAAGCAAAGGGATGTAAGTAGACATTTTCAAGTTTTAGTAAAACGCAGTTAAAGATAACATCCTAGGTAGGCTTTCATTGGAATTATTTTCTAAATCATAGTGTATAGAAGCAACTACCCGGGCTACTAGTACTATCTCTTGCCCCAAGACAGAGGAGAGGTTCACCTACCATCTGGTTATCTCCAAATTTTTAATTTACCACTTACACCCCTTTGCTTCTCACTGACTCATATGGTTTTTGAAAAAGTATTTTAGAATCGTCTTGACTTTATCAACCATAGTTGTATCAAGCACTAAATGGTAAATAATTTAGGAAATGTGTTTGATCTATGTAATTATTTATTGGAAAGTAAAAATGAAGTGCCTTAAATAATTTTAATTGTTCTAGAGTCCTTGAAAATAATTAGATAACTCTTTGAAACTCCTTAGCAAAGTTTGCTTCAATTTATTTCTTATCAAGTGTATAAATTATTAATTGTCCAAATGCGCAGTATGTTACTCTCTTGTTACCAGTGGTGTTTTCATATGCTCCATATACACCGTATACCCTCAAGCTTCATAAATTTTCATATTATGACATACTATGTATATGATCACATACACATATTGTACATAATGGATTACTGGGAGTATACCCTCAGGAAAATTAATTGGAACATCACTGCTTGTTACCTATTTTTAAAATCTACACCATTTCTTTTAAAGCATATTTTACTTTTGATTATTTTATATTTAATTCATTGTTGCATTTGTCAGTGAGTTGGAGGAGTGATCAAAAACTAATTGTACCAAAAGCCTGTGTGAGCAGCTACCAATTCATTTCTTTTCTCCTCCCTTTGTATCAAGCTGTCATTGATTAGTCAAACCGAAAACAATTTTTACTGTGTATTACCTTGATTTTCAAAAGAATATATAACTTTTAAAAAGTTTGGCTTGCCTATTTTTCCCTGATATTTTTGTAGTTCCAATTGACCCTTATAGGCTTCAAAATGCAGAATTTTATATCTATTTTTCGAAAATTCCTCCAAGGAAGAAACCTTCTGAGCCCCTGAAATTGGGGATAGTCTATACCTCACTTAAAGGGGAGCCCTGCATCACTCTTCATACCATTCCCACCTCTTAAGGTTAATCCAAAAAAAAGTAGGAGGTACACATTAAAAAATGACCCAAAAAGTAAAGCGTGGCTTTACTTTTTACTCTTCCTCGGCATGGAAGAGAGACAAACAAAGTGAAAAAATAAACACTTAAAAATGACCTTGTTCGCCATCAATAGAAAAGTGGTCCGGAACATAAAAAGGGCACCATACCCGAAATAGCTTAGGGCCCCATTAAGTCTAAATCTGGCTCCTGAGGGAACAATGAATGTGTAGATTGTTTGTTAACTTCAGAACCAAGGTTCGTAAAACTTAATACTTTGTCAAGTTTTTCGTTATTTGTTGCCTTTTAATACAACTTAACATTCTTCAAGCGTTTTGTTACTTATGTTAATAAAAAAAAGTTTATTTCAGCTTTCAAATAATACTTTTTTTGTGTTGAGTATGTTATTATTTTTTTTACTTACCGTCACTTTTTTAATTACTTTGATATTAAAAAGTATGCATCTCTACATCTTTAAAAGTAATTGCATCTCTACATACTTTTCTATTCTAATGCTTCTCATTTCACATTTATTTTGCTTTAATAGTATGTATGGAATCATAGAAAAATCCTTCTTGATTATATTTACTTGGCTCTTTTTAAGCTTTATCAGTATAGTTCGCGAATTTAAATTCATTTTTGACAGCTAGAAATAAACTAATCCAATAAATTATTCTTAAAAAGTGAGTTCTAAAACCATAATTGTTACTAGTGTGCAGAGCAGACCGTCAAAGGATAATATTAATCAGAACATTTTTCTAACATTTTATTGCTTTGTAAATAGGAAAATACTCTGTTTTGTTTTCTAAATTATTTTTTTCTTTTCCTTTTTTAGCTTAGCAAAATGTTTTTTCTGTTTCCAGATCCACATTTCAAAGCAAAGAAACACAAGTGGAGAATTATCAGTCCTCAGTTGCTTAGTGAATATGCATTTGTCTTGAAAACTGGGGTAAGTAATCAGGGTTCTAGTCAGAGGAATTTTGTCTGTTTACAGACTCTTCACAAAAATGCTATCAGCCAAAAGAGACCTTTTACGAAATTATTTATTTAAAAGATGTAATTATCCAAAGTCAAAGTACAGAACCTTTTTTCTAGTATGTAGAAAATTTTTCCCGCTGTTTTAAAGAATACATTTCTGAAAATTTTGTAAAAGGCATCTTTTCGAAGTGCCTAAATAAGTAGAATTTCCTCTTAAATACCTTTATAACTGCATATAGTTGGAGCAAATTAATTCAAAAATGAGCAGGATTGGATTAGGAATAAAATTCAGCTCAGACATCCAGACAGAACTGGCGCCTCTCTGATTAATTAAAAATTAGGACAATTGTATAAACTATCTGTTAATTTAAATATGTAATTAATCTTAATAAAAGTATATAATTAATTGTTAAAAAAATTGGTTTATTCAAAAATAAATTGTTACAATTATTTTGACTGATTTATTATGCTACTGCTGATTTAAATAATAAATATTGATAGAAATCAATATATATATATATATATATATATGTATATATAGTGAAACCTCCCTTAACGGACACTCCCGAATAACGGACACCTCTAATTAACAGACATTTTTGCAAGTCCCAGTCCCTCAATATAGGCCATTCCATGTAATTCACTCTGAATAACAGACACTCCGAATAACGGACAGTTATTTCACAAAAAATTTCCCTTGCGATAGTAGCACTTCCGTTTTTTTTTCTTTTCACAGAATATCTTAGTAACTGTTTGCCTTACAAAGCTTTTCATCCTCCACAACTGATATTCCACTCCCCCCCCCCCCTCATCATTTCCTTATCACTGTTTCTTGGAATTAAAAGGGTGGTAATGGGCATAAGCAGCGATTGGGGCTTAAAAGTTGGGGGCAGAAAAAAAAGAACTAAAAGGCATGGAATGTTTTGCGGGCAGCAAAAAATGAAAAAGAAAATAAAAGTCATAATTTTGTAACGGCTAGTTTTGAGAGTATTGAAGCAGATAAGTGAAAACTGATGTCAGTCTAACAATTAACGTACGTTTTTCTTAAGATTTTAATGAATTTTGTACACAATAACTATCCAAAAGTTAAGATAAAAATGAGGAAACTGGGCGCCTTTTCTAACTGGGGCTCTCGGGAGATGCAATTGAGTAGACCGGCACTGGTAGTAGTCGGCTTTATGGCGCCGTGGTTTCGTTGGATTGTTTAATTTTTAGACATGAAAAAGATTTGCCCATATTCAAGGTCATATTGCCAACTGTCAATCATGCAATAGTGATACTCTAAATAAAATAAATAAACCATAAAAAGTGGGGGGGAGGGGGGTTGCTCCGCCAAATCGCCGCCGTTGGTAATGCAAAAAAGAGATGTCAAACTGTTTTAATTGATTACTTTAATTGATTAATTGCTTTTTAAGACAAGTGTGTGC
Organism: Uloborus diversus; assembly: GCF_026930045.1. Taxonomy (NCBI): domain Eukaryota; kingdom Metazoa; phylum Arthropoda; class Arachnida; order Araneae; family Uloboridae; genus Uloborus; species Uloborus diversus. Next base: position 120,450,300 of record NC_072736.1, read on the forward strand.
TGTCAGTTTTAAGGAAAAAACAGATTAATTACGCTTGACGTAAAATGTAGTAAACCTTTCACAATTGTTTCGATTGTGTTCTACAAAGGGGACAACAGCCCATTTTGAAAAAGGTAAATTAAGTAGTTCCTCCTAATAGCGGACACCTCCCAATAACGGACAAAACTTCAGGTCCCTTGACTATCCGCTATTCGGAGGTTTCACTGTATATATTTTTTTTAAAAAAAGAACAATTAATTACTTAAAAAAAACATATTATCACATTCATTTCATATTCAAATGAGTAGGGGTATGAAAGAAATTTCCGATCGTTTCTTATTAACTGATAGTGATAAGAACTTCATGTACAAAGTTTTATGATGTATTATTTTTGTTTCAGAGTAAAAAATATAATAAATAATAATAAAATAATCATTCACATGATAAATTTGCCAAAATGAAAATAAAACTATATTTAGCATTTACAGAGTATGGCAGAAATAACTCTCACATTTCAAGTGTGAATAAGAAATTACTGTACATTATATAAAATAAACAGACAAAAATAAGGCAAGGAAGTTAATAAAAAACTGAAAAAAATTAAGTACGAAAACAACAATAAGAGACGAATACAAAGTGCCTCAAATTAAGAAATTGGCAAAAGTCTAATTTATAGAAATCAACTAAATGATGCTCCTTGGAGAGCACATTGTGGTTGCACCGTGTTTTCCAAGATTTTATACCTGAGGACTAGCAAAAATAGGGAAAATATTTCATGAACCTATTATCAAGGGGCTGTCCATAAATGATTTCACACTTGTTTCCAGCATTTTTACCCCTCCTATCTCCTTTTGTTACACTTTACCTCTTCCCTTCCGTCATCATCTGTGACGCTGGTATGGTGATCATTTGGCAGCAACTGAAGCAAATCTATTTGGAATAAATCATTAAGTAATTATTTTTGGTTATTTGATGTTTTATCCAAGTGATTAACAAACGTTAGTTCCAATATAATGGTGATTTATATTCAAGACTGCAGGTTAGTTTCTTTGATAATTTAAATAGTATTTGAGGACTAATTTATCAAAAGAGAACATATCCATTTTCTAAAAATGTTCAGGAGGTGAGAAAAACGAATTGCGGTAAGAGCAAAATAGTTTTATCAAATTCTCTGGGTACGGAATTGAGCATGAAAGCACAGTAAATCATGGCCCAGAGTAAAAAATGTTTGTGCAAAAAAAAAAAAGAAAAGAAAAGAAAAAAAAAAAACAAGGAGATATCGCCATCTTAATTTTGGATATGTGCCCTTTTGAATGAAAACCTGAATGTTGAGAATTACAATTTCACCAAAGCCCTAATATTTCTCCTTCTCATATTCTCTGATCCAAGTACATGAACCTAAAAGTAGTGGATTAAAATTTGAGGATTTTGGACATGTGTGCGTTTGGATCTAAAAGTCTTTGTACTACAGATTCTTTCAGGATATGTCCCTTTTTGTTCAAAATGGAACATGCCAAGGACGGATTTGTTACTTTTTGGTCAAAAAGCAACTTTACCCTTAAATAAAATAGGATTTTCTACATTTGAACTTCTTAAGAGTAAGTGATTTGATAAATGTCATTTGAAAGATTTAGAAAATGTCATAAAATGATTTTTTTTAAAAAGTGAATATGTTCCCTTTTGATAAATTACTTCACATTTCATTCTTTCTATTTAATTTAAAAAAACAAATTTAACTCGAGTTGGATTCGTTACGGACAGTTTGCAAGGAGGGAAGCTGAGGAATCCCACTTTACAGACCTAAATTTTCCTCCCTGATTAAATAAATCATATCTGATAAATTTGCGCATTTCCTTGTCTGTAGTGTTAAAATAATATTCAAATAAGAATGATCGTTTCTTCCCCCATTTTCCTTTTCAGATACAGTGTGCACACCTTTATTTCAATTTTTTAAATTAATAATCAGAATGGCAAGTGAATGGAAGAATTTCAAAATAACTTTTAGTTGTGAAAGTTTTAAAAGCATTAAGAGTTTTGTGTAACTACTGTTAGCTCTCAATAACTTGAAACCCTAAAGGACTAGCTAAAACTTTCAAGTTATTTGTAATTTGATCTGTTGTAAATGCTTCCAGTCATCTCGAGTTTGGACCCCAGTCAGAACTTTGAGATAAAGTGAATATTTGAGTTACAAAGCTTCAAGTTATCAAGAGTTGACTGTATATTAAAATGCTGGTTTTATTGGTCAAAATATGTACTCCATGGACGAATTTAAAAGAGGTATTTCTCCCCTCCCCCTGCCGAAAAATTAACTGACCGACACATTGTTTAGCCAAAAATGTGATATTTCCTCTGCCCTTATATATGTAACACCAGTTAACAAACATTACCCCCCCCCCCCCCACATTTTTTGGCAAATTACTGTACTATGTGTATTTGTTATATATATACATAAATGATATATACATACCAAGTAAGTCTGATGTAACATAAATTATTGTAAGAAGTAAAATATATTGAGGTGCAAAATGCACCATCAAAAATTAGCAATAATAAACAATATATATTTAAAATAATATCTAAAATCAGGAACCTTAGCTACAGTGAAGACCAGATTTTTGAACTGTTTTAAGTATCACCTATTCCCCATGTGCTTCAAATTGCTCTTTCATTTCTTTCAATGTATTTTTTTTTCTTTAATGCACAAAAAGTTTTCCCTTGCTAATATAAGAATAGAGAATGAGTCCAATTTCAGTTGTGTCAAGAAAAATTCAAAAAATGGCTCATTATGGGAGTAAGATGTATTCCTGGAGCTACTCAAACATCCAAGGAAAATTCAAGAAGTTCAGTTTGTTTACATTTATGACCAGAAACTGACTTTGCTATAGCCAGTACAGTGAATGAAAGACAGTTCTAATTATCTTTAGCTATAACAAAAAGTATTAATAAAAGCAATTTTCTTTTGCATTTTTGTAGTAGACTTTGATTGTGTTAGTGAGAAGCAAATGGATGCAAGTGGACATTTTCAAGTTTTGAGTAAAATCCGTGTAAAGATAACTTCCTAGGTAGGCTTTCATTGATTTTTTTTTCTAAATCATGCTGTATAGCAGTAACTACCAGGGCTACAAATACCATCTCTTGCCCCAAGACAGAGGAGAGGTTCACCTACCATGTGTACTGGTTATCTCCAAATTTGCCACTTACATCCCTTTGCTTCTCACTGCCTCATATAGTAATGTATGTTGGTGTTTACTTTTTAATATTTCTCCTTCTTTTAGGGAATAGTGTATACAATAACAGATGTCAAAGAATTGCATGATTGGATGGTTAAACATTTGGATGAACATCCCCTATTTAAAAGAATATCTGATGAGAAACTGGTATTTATTTTTAATTATTTTAAATTATTGTTTTGACAATCTTAGAAGCAATTTTCTTTTAGTTTTGCCTTCAATATTCTTTAAAAGTAATTAATGTTTCAATAAATATTGGGGATTTATGTATTGGCAAATTAATGTATAAGATTTTTCAGCAAAAAATCTGCTGTCAAATGTTCTAAATAGTTTCAAAGATCTTTTTAAAATTCTGTCCATTAATTTATCACTAAAAATATCCCAGTAGATGTTAAAGGTTACCCAGGGAGAGATAACCGATTAACTGGAAGGGGAAACAGAGCACTTTGTTTTGTAATTGGTAGAATGAGCGAGAACATTTCAATCAAACCTCTTCTTCATATTAGTCAGGGGTCTGTCCAGGATTTTTCACAGGGTCCGTTTTTTGTGAAAAATCAAATAATTTTGTGAAAAATGAATTAATTTTGTGAAAAATCAAATAATTTCGCAAAAAAAAAAAAAAAAAATTTTTTTTTTTTTTTTTGTTAAAACGAACTTTTAGAATTTAGAGATGGCACAAACTGCATAAATTAAACTTAAAGTTGAGTGTTTTACTCTTCTATGTCGAGGAAATCATTCTGGAGTGTTTTTCTGATATTTGGCGGGGGGGGGGGGGTGGCATCGCTCTCTCAAGTATCAACATTTATCTACCATTCTACATTATGTTAAATTATACTAGAAATATTTCTGTACAGTATTTAAAATAATTGTAACAAAAAAATAAATAAATAAAATAAATTTCAGAATAGGGTTCAGCATTTAACTTTTTGACAAAAGACACTCTTAAAAAACACAGAATTTCGATTAAAACTTATAAATTCCCTGATTTTAACAAAAATAAAACGATATTTTAATTGTTTACCTCTTAACAAAGCGTAATAAACATCAAAAATTCGAAAAATCGGATTCCCATAGCGGATGCAAAGAGATCGCAATTCTCAAAGTGAAGGCATCAAAAGTATAAAAACGACTTGTAAAAGAAATATTTTTGATAAAATTATTTTAAAATTGCATTTTAGAGTCTTATGATAAACATTTCATTAATATCTGTGGACACAGTTAACGCAAAAATAAATAAATAAATAAATAAAACAATAAAATAAACCATCTATTCATCATTTTAATTTTTGACTCATAACAGAAAATGGAATTTTGCTTTAAAAACTTGAAATGAGAGTTCCAACAGAAATAAAGAGGCTTTTCATTTATTTGCATCCTAATTAAGGGAAGTTAGCTTGAAAAAAGAACAAAATATGATTCTCATATCGGATGTTAAAAGATTGCATTTTTCAAAATGTAGACATCTAAAGAAAAAAAAAACGGTAATTAAAAGTGTTTATTTAAAGTTAATCATCCTTGTTAGCATCGAAAAATCAAAACCCATATAATTTTCTCCCAAAATAACAATTAAACATCGCACCGCACCCGTAAAAACGCAAATATTGACAAGCTGGTGAAATGAAGAGAATATTTTCTAATCAAGTCATTATAAAGGTTCAACGCCAGACGCTAAGTGGTGATAATTTTGAAGTTGGTAACCCTATCTGAAGAAATCATATTTTTTCCCCACCCTTACTATCCCTTTGCAGCTCTAAGTTCATTTCGGAGATATATATTATTATTGTTTATTAAATCATGAGCGGGGAGAAAAGTGCTTACCAAATGCTTTTCAGAAAAGTTTACAACAACACCGCTGCTAATTAGCTGTGATAAAACAAACAACCATTATATTTATTTGGTAGTAGCAATCATTTATCCCTTGCAGGAGCATCGCAAGAGTGCCAATTTTTTTTTTTTTTTTTCCAAAATACGCCGATTTTGTATAAGCTGATCCCTCTAATTTGACTTCAATTTATACACAGAAATATGAGGTTTATACACAGAAATATGCGTTATTTTGCTTTCAGATTTGTTCTTTCAATAAACAATTTGTGAAAGATCCGATCTTGTTTATCAGAATTTTGTGAAGGGTCCGTTTTGTTTGATTGGGATTTTGTGAAAGGTCCGTTTTGGTTGATCGGATTTTTGTGAAGGGTCCGTTAACGGACCCAAATATCCTCTGGCCAGACCCCTGTTAGTGTTCTAAATGTTTTTAGGTGGAGAAAGTGATTCAAAAATGCAATGATATTCTTAAGGAAAATGAAGTGAACTACATTCTTGGGAGTAAAGGGGCCATTTCACGAAAAAGTCAATCTTTTGTCTCGCACATGACGGTTCATATATTTCTATAAAAAGTACTACAGTAAAACCTGTAAAGTTGACCACCTGTCTAAGTTGACCGCTTTTGTCATTAACGGGATTAGTCCTATCTTATATAATGAAGGAAAACCTCTGTAACTTGACCACCTCTCTAGCTTGACCACTAATATACTCCAGCTTTGGTTTGGAGTATTGTAAAAAACCCTTTGTAAGTTGACCACTAGGCAAAAGCATTAGATTGTACTAAAAGTTTCATCAGTTATGCCTCAAATAAGTAACCAGACATTTTAGAAAAACCTATGAATATTTATGTTTCCATCGAAAAACATTGGGCTAATGTTAAGTCCCAGAAAATGAGCCAAACTTCAACGAGTTATTTTGTTGAAAAGTAGATTACTATGGTTACAAATGTGCAAGAAAAAAATCAAATGAAAAATTTGAGTCACTTTTGACTTGTTATGAATTTTTAGGAATTGTTAATATCAAGTAAGTAGTTTTTCATAAGCAATGAGGCATTTTTTTTTTTTTTTTGATCAATTCACAGAAGTTTTAAATTTGTATGATAATTTATGTGTCATTCTGGTAAATAATCTCTAAAAATATTTAACAACATTTTTTCTTATTGTTTTAAAGTAATGTTAAACAATGAAAGTGAGTTTAAAGTATTCCAATTAGTTAAAAAATGAATGCATGGGACAAGAATGTACCCAAAAAAAAAACCTTTCATTACTACCCTCTATAAGTTGACCACCAAATTACTGCACCTCAAGTGTACAGGTTTCACTGTAATTTTAAAGAGTAATGACGAAATTTTTCGTTTAAGAAATCCAACATAGGTTTGTAATTTGTTGAGCAGAAAAAAAAATGTTCATTAATATTTTTTAGTATTATTTTTAATGAAATATATGAGGTATCATGTGCGAGACAAAATACCCGTTTTCCATGGAATGGCCCAAAGAAGAGAAAAGTTTAAAACAAAAAGAAAAAAAATTTTTTTAAGGTCTAAATGTCGAGTCAAAAAGCTTGTTTTTAAATTTAAAGCTTAATTATGCCTATAATTGTTTATTGATAAAATTAACTAATGAATTTCATTTATTTTATTTTATTTCTTACAATATTATATTACTTAAAAACTTTAATACTTTTTGATAAAATAATTAACTGATTTAATTCTTAAAATGTTCTTTTAACAAAATATGATTATTTTTTCTTCTTTCATTTTTGCCACATGACCATTAGTTTAGCAAATTTCATTTTCAAAGCAGCAGTATATGAGAATTAACTTAAATCAGTTAGTTATTCATCTAGAAAAATGCGTTATACAGCAAATATAAATAAATAAAATTTTAAAAATTTGAAAGCCATAAAATTTTATACATTTTTTTTTTCTTCTTCTTCTTCTTCTTTTTTTTTTTTAATCATTGACATTATAAAGTCATTATTTTTAGTTTAACTGAAACACAGAGAAAAGCTAAGCAAAAGTTAATTCGAGCTAAAATTCTTAACCAATGTAAATCTCTGAAATGCACTAAGTGCCTGCTCATTTTTTAATATGGCCTTGTTTCAGTGTTGGATTTGTTGATTCAGTTTATTCATGTACTCTTGTTTAGGTGGATGATCCAGTGATTGAAAAAATGCATGAAAGTTCTGAAGAAGCTAAGAAAGTCACCAGAAATAAGGGGGATAAATTTCTTGCTGTTTATGAACGAATAGAAGATCCTTATTCCAAAGACAGTCTTGTAATCAGCAGGTGTGATGATAATGAGAGATCTGATGCAATGGAAAGTTAACTACATTAAATAAAAAAATATTTTGTTTATTTTTGAAAATTTGTTTAATTTTAAGTGTTAGAGTGGCTGCAGGGCGTTGAAGTCGTACATTTGCCAATTGGTCTTGAAATTTTATTGCTGGTTATGAATATTTTTAAATTTCCTTGCATTTTATTCAGGGTTGGTACGCTCCTTCAGAACTCCTCCAATACTCCTTCATTTAGAAAAATTTTTGAAGGGCTGTTCAAACTCCTTCATTTTGGTTTTAACTCCTTCCAAACTCCTTCTTTTCTAGAGGACATAATCTTCCTCTATGACAATAACTTAATATACTTCATTCGACAACTTAACTTCCTCACAAAGGCTATTGTATTGTACAAGGATGAGTTTAATGTAATTTCGTATATTTATTTTTTTCATAAAGATATGATTTACAAATTGAGCATAGAAGTCATAAAAGTTGAAGGTAAAAATATTATTAATGACTAAGACATTTCACAAGTGAAGTAATACATGCTTAAATGGTGCTTGGCTATTTTTTCAAGTTTTATGATTATTATTTTTTCCTCCATTACACTCTCAGCAGTAAAAATCAGTTCGTCTAATTATTACTTAAATATTCAAAAATATATTAGCAGATGTACTATTTGAAGTGAGTGTGATAAAACACAATTGTTTAGTAAATCACAGTTTTGATATTGTAAAAAGGGGCATACAGAATTAATGTCATGGGTTCATGACATTGTGACAAGGGGAAGAGAGAAGGTGACTAAAGTGACATCACGCAGTTATTGTAACAATATGTTTGTAAAAAGTATGACATCTGACAAGAGGAGAAGTTAGGTGAAGTGTGACTTTGTAACAAAGGGAGAAGGGGGTCAAATATGTTGAAAAAAAGTGCAACATTAATAAATGACAGCCCATTAGTACTCCTTCAAAATCTCATTTTATTCCTTCAAAACTCCTTCTTTTTATTTCTGAAATTGAGTACAAACCCTGTTATTGGAAGAAGAATCATGTTTCACAAAAAGCACCCCAACAGCTAAAATCAAGCTAAGAGAAAATCAAGGTTTTATGTTCAACAATGATGAATATGTTCCTCCAGGCAGGGACATCCGAAGAGGGGAGTGAACTGGGCAATCGCCACAAAGGGGGGGGGGGAGCGCCGTGAGATATCTTGGTGTTTCAAAGCATTTGAGGGGATCAAATGCAGTGACGTAGCTAGAGTGTTTGCCGCCCGGGGCGGTTCCTCAGTTTGCCGCCCTTTTGTTGTGAAATAGCTAATACATAAAACTCAAAGATGTTTAAATTAAAACTAGCTGCTTAATTAAAGAAAAAATAAGACTGAATTATTCTATATGTACTTTTTTCAAAAGAAAAAGGGGGGGGATACGGGCCCACACTTGGAGGAAATGGGAAATTGCTAAATTTATTTTAAAAAACGCAATTTTAGTAAAGTTATTAGAAAGGGCGCGTTGGTTTGCTCCAGATTTTTTTAAAAATAGCATTTCTTTGTTGACGTTAGAAGATCGGTAGGCAACGAAAGGAAATTTCACGAAATTTTAAAATGCAGTTAGGCTACTTAGAAAAAGTCAAGGAAATCGAGAATGATCAGATATTCAATGCGAAAATTTTAACCTCTGAAATATGCAATTTTAGGCTATATTTGGCAACACAATTCCATGCGTATTCTAATGCAGTTGAAGGCGTTAGGGGAGAGAGGGGCACTGAAGGTTTCTTACTGAAATGTTTTTAAAATTGAAATCAATTTCAAGGGTATCTTTGGTGGTTTGGGTGAAAGGGGAAGGTTCGGGTTCTTTCCTTGGAAATTTTTCGGCACCGAAGACTCAAAAACGCACTTCTAGGTTGTCTTTGGTGACGTTGACGGGTTCCCTAATGGCTTAAAAAATGTTATTAAGCTAGGAGGTTCTCTCCTGAAAAAAGTCCGTAATTGACGTCCAACTTTGGGCTTTGTTTTATAATGTAGGAGGAAGAGGGGACAGAGGGAGGTTTCCCTCTAGAAATCATTCTTTTCAGAAGTTCATTTTAGACTATCTATCAGAAGGAAATGTTAGAGAGCTCTCCTACTTACGCAAATTTTGGACTATCTTTGAGGACGTTAGGAATAGGGGTAAAGGGCTTTTCCCTGGAAATTTTTCAAAATTGAAGTTTTCAAAACGCAGTTTTAATCTTTGGAGGTGTTAGGTGAGAGGGGGAGGGCGATTAAGTTATCTCTCTCGAAAAATTCCAAAATGGAAGTCCTAAAAACGTATTTTAGGTTGTACTTGATCACGTTAGGAGATCAAGGACAGTCAGGGTTCAAATGCTGTTTTTACAAATTGATATTGAAGCATTGAAACTTTAAAAACGTAATTTTAAGCTAGATGTTGGGACTTAAGAACAGAAGCAGGGTGGGAATTCTCTCCGGGAAAGTTTTCAGAATTAAAGGCCTAAATATGTACTTTTCGGCTGTGTTTGCTATGTTAGAAGAAACGGTAGGGTTAGGGGCTCTGCCCAGAAATTTTCCAATATTGAGGTCTAAAAACGTATTTCTAAACTATCTTGGGTGATAGCAGGAAAGGGATGAGATATTAAAGCTCTCTCCCGCCTAAAAACATTTTCGCACTATTAGACTACAGACTGGGGGTGGGAGAGGTACCCAACTGGACAGGCCCGTGTCCAGGATTTCATAAAGGGAGGGGTTGAAACTTTTTACTTTTGTAACTTACGTTGTCAAAGGAAAACTAACTACGCGTGTTGAATAATAGTTCATTTTAGTTCGATAACTAGGCTTTTTTTTTTATACGTTTTGTATTTTTTTTTTTATGAAATCTTATTTGTACAGTTGAACATTTTGTAAAAGCACACATATTTCTTTTATGCCACCTAATGCTAGTTTCTTTCTTTCTTTTTTCTTTTGTTTTTCCATCAAATAACATTGAACAGGAATTTAATGAAAATAAAAATTTTATTTAAAAGAAATTGCTGTTTCGCATAGAAACACTTTTTTAATGTGTGAAACGACTAATTCATCCAACACTAAAGGCGTACCATAAAAAAAACCTAACAGTAAGCAAAGTAACTATTTTCCCTGCCCCTAAGTTTTTTTTGGGGGGGGGGAGGGGGGCTAAGTCATTGTCTAATATTCTTTTAAATAATTTTCCCCTGCATGCTTACAGCATTGCCGGACTCTTCAGCCATTCCTCCTTCGTTAATTTTTTCAAGTACTTAGAAGCGAAGGGGCTTGGGAATCCTACAATTGAGGAAAATGCTAATTGTTAAACATGGGGAAATATTAAAGACTGTATCAGAGTTTAACTCTAAAATTAATTAAAACTTAAAATAGATTTTGGAAAATCGTTTAATGATTTATTGATTTTTTTTCTTTCAATGGGAGGGGTTTAACCCCTAAAACCCTCCTCTTGGACAGGGCTCTGCAACTGGAATTATTTGAAACTGAAAATACTTTGAAACGCATTTTAAACTATGTTTGGATAAGTTGAGAGTTCAAACCAAATGTTGAAAAATGAAGTTTCCTTACCTTCCATAAGGAATAGACTAACATGCGTGATCCAAAATTGTCGGCTAGATTATCTACTCTCAAAAGCAAGAAAACGGAATTCCCTTAAACTTCATTTGAATAAGAGAAATCTTGTAAAGAGTGGGAAATCAAAGCAAACTCTGCAACATATAAAGTGTGATGAGCAATAACTTGTTTCGTTCAAAAATCGCTTAAAGGTGCACACTCCCATGCTACAAACTAATTCTTTGCCAAATTTCATGAAAATCGGCCAAGCGGTCTAGGCTCTATACGTATCACAGAGACCCTGACAGACAGAGAGACTTTCAACTTTATTATTAGTAAAGTAAAGAAAGATAAAGATGACAAAAAGAAAAAAAAAAGGCAAATGGGAAGAAAAAAGGTTGGGGATTTTTATAAGAAAATTTGGCTATTTGGGGGGGGGGGGGGGAATTTTTCAACAGACAAAAATATCAGAAGAAATCTATTCATTTTATGAAAATATTAACGGAAAAATAATTTTCGAATTTGGGGAATTTTGATAGAAAACATCGCTTTTTGGGGAAAAGTTGGAAGGGAATTGGAAAAATCTGGATTTGACCATCTGGCAACACTGATTTGGAAAATACATTTATTTTTTCCACATAAAAAGGGCCGATTTGCCGCCCCTAGAAAAGTGCCGCCTGGGGCGGACCGCCCCCTCCGCCCCCCCTTAGCTACGCCACTGGTCAAATGCTTTGAAACACCAAGTAATTAAGCAAAGGCTTACTTGATACCAATAATTTTTTAAAATTCAATAGTGCAATCTGAACCGTATCTCCCCCCTTCGTGATGGAGCACCTATGAATCTAGCTATGTGGAACTGAAACTTACAAAAATTGGGTGCAAAAAAATGACCATGTTTCTACATATGGATTCCTCAGTTGCCAAATCGATTAACTCCACTTTAAAAAAAAATCCTGATTTCTGCTTTAATAGTGCTTAATCAATGCTTAGAATGTGAATTTATACTAAACTTTTGGTTCAGTACATTTCTGATCCTGCGATGTCAGAAAAACGAGGGCCCATTCACTCCTATGGATAACATTATCTTTTTCATCATTTTTCTCGACTTTTTGTTTTATGGAGTTAATCGATTTGGCATATATAAATGCTTTTTATGAAATATCGTAAATCAAAAGCAGATGCCAAAAGATTGCTGCTAGATTCACAAAAAACACTAATATTTCGTATGACACCCAAAAATAAGCCAAAAATACAAACAATTCAGCATCTAAAAGCCAAAAATGTAGATGATTTTGATGATTTCAATTGAAAACAAATGATTTAACTATTAAAGATAAATACCAAGTTGTTTCAAACTGGCATCGTTTATTGGTTTTTGTTTATTTATGATACTGGTTACTCCAAGAGCAATTGTTACTTTTGAATTTAAAATTTTTTTAAGGAACAGCCAAAGGAATTAGCTGTCATACGTATTTTTTAAAATGAATATAAACTATTCAATTGTCTTAGGAAGTAGTGCATGAATATTTCGAAATTTTTACTGTTTTCTTTTTTTAATTTTAAGATACCGCTTAAAGTCACCTTCTTTATGGCCTGAAATCCACAAAATTCTAATTTCTGCACAGCCACTGCTCCCAAGTTGTGTGGATTTTTGACCCTCCACTGTATTTTGGTTAGATTTCTTCTTTGTTTACGAAAATAAATATTACATATCCGCTTTTGAAATAAAACTAATTATTTTGATTCTTATACTGTAGAACCTCATTTATCCGGATCCGCAATTGATATGGTTGAAACTGTGGAGTTTTAAGATACATTTTATGCGCATAAATAATAAATTTTAAATTACAATAGCTGAACTATAAGTCCCCCCCCCTCCCAAACATTCACTTTTTATTTTGATTAAATGTGCAATTCCTGCGTAGATAATGCAACAAATTACATATTTGGAGTGTCACTATTGCAGCTGAATTTGCACGAAAAAATCCTAAGTAATTTTATTTCAAAGCATCTTGTTTTGCTACAATAAATGGCACATCTGCTTATTTAAGAATTTGTTTTGCTTATTGCTGCTATTAACCGAATTACACTTGGTCCCAGTTAGTCTATATACAAGAGGGTATACCAGGATTGCCAACTGTTCTGCATTTTGCAGAGTTACTTCACAAAAATGGCGATACTCTAACTCTGCAAAGAAGTTATTTGGCTCCACATTTCCCTGGCAAACGTTTTCATGCTTATATTTTGCCATTTTATCATGACAAACATGTGAATATGGGAGATAAAAGATACTTATACTTAAAGATTGTAATAGTACTTAAAGCTGTTTTAATAATTAAACAAAACAAATATATATATATACTAGTGCTTAAAATGAGTAATAACGCTCAATTTTAGAAAACTGGTTTTTGCTATTTTTATCGATATACAAAATACCAAACTGGCCCGCAAAATTTTAAATTGCTCCTCAAAATCGCTACAGATGCTCCTCAAATTGTTCCTCCAAGGTTGGCAACCCTTGTATACTATAGTGTATGCATATAGGGTTCCGAATATCAAACTTTTTTTTTTTTTTGAAAACTATTCAACTTAGTAATGTGTAATTTAAAAACTATGTAAGAGGCACGAAAATCCACTCCAAAAGCTTTATTAAAAACAATGCAAAACTATACATTCAATTTTCATTTATCAAAAATATCCATTTAAGAAAATTTTCACAAATGCACATCAATGAGCAATCAATTACCTCTGTGTCAATGGCGAACACAGTCCTAAACTTTAAATATTTCCAATCTAAAATCATCCATCATTTTCTGCTTGAATAATGCACCATATTTTTTTACAATGTATTGATAAACATTGAAAATATAATGCAAGATTCAAATCAGTCTTAAATAGAAAATGGCTTATGTAAAAATAAATAAATAAATAAATAAATAACTCAAGAATGATTTGCAGATGAGATCCCAATCATTACACAAAATGTAAACAAGTAGTCAAAAAAAAAAAAAAAAAAAAAAAAAAGGATCAGTTACGTGTGATGGAATGAGAAAATAAATAAGCAATGTACATGCATATTTGCAGTTCCGTAGAAATATTTCATTCACTTCATTTTAACGTTCTTGATTTCAGTGGCCTAGCGAGAAATTTTTTCATTTATCTTTGAAATTTTTCGAAATTAAAGGCTGAAAAGTGCAATTTATGCCCTTTCATGTGTGTTCATACATTTAATTTTTAGCGTCATAGGAAAGGGGGGGGGGGTGCTATGCTACTGCTTGATTTTTCTACACAGAACATTTTTGTTAAAATGTGCACTTGGGAATGATTTTTATTTCAATCTGAGATACAGCACTCAACTCTCTGCATGGAGTTGCTAGCTCACCCAAATGGCTGCTGTATTGTTTGGAACATGCACAAAATCTATTATTCTATTTCCTAATGAAATGCTCAGTGTATTTTTGATTCAAATCTGAACTAAACTTAACAAACATTCATGTTAGGGGAAGAAGGGAGGGAAACACATGCTTTGAAATTTTCTTTGCAAGTGTTACAAAAATTTTGATGAAAATTTAACAGCTAAATAAAATACAAAAGGTAAAACATGTCCTTTGTCTATAAATAAATCAATTGAGAATAGAGGCAAAAATTCTCCCTATGGACATCCAAAACTATTGTTGGGGCAAACCTAACCTGACAGCGTCGTAATGATGTGACTAGGATCTGCGTATCCTTCAGAATGCCACCAGGCGCCAATTATAATTGCATGAAACTTGGAATGATGTTTCTACTAAACAAATTTCTAGTTTGTTAGAGAACATTAAAATGAAATGAAGAAAATATACTATAAAAAAGTGAATTTAAAAAATATGTTCTATTTTTTTTTCTTTGGCAATATTCTACAAAGGCGATAGGATACAAAACACCACAAAAACTATCACTTGTACACAATATCATAGGCGGCTGGTGCCGTTATTAACTAAATGACCTTTTCTAAAAATTTGGGAGACAGCCTCAAAAATCAGGACAGATGGTCACATGGTAAACTCCCTTTTTCCAATTTAAAGCTACATTTTAGTTTTTATGAAATAATAACATGAAGGGAAAAACACACACACACTTAGTAAGTAAATACTTCTTTTAACAAATGAATCGATCAATTTTATAAGTTTTTGATCCATCATTAATTTTGAACTCGTAAAAGCTTAGGAGCAAATCTCCTTACTTTTGAAAATGAGAAGGCAGTTGCCCTCTTCCCCCCCCCCCCCGGTACAAGCCGCCTATGCGCAATATAAATAAATATACAATTTTGTAAAACTTCAAATGACACATACATTTCCCAGTTATAATCGCTATAAAGCGAACCAAGTATAAGTCCTACTTAGTGATTAAGAGCAACAGAGCGAGGTCCCCTGTGTTTCTTGCTTCAATCAGTGATTCGTAATGGGCAGTATTTTTTTCACCAAATTTGCTCTTTCTCTTGTTCAAATTTCTCATTTAAAAAAAAGTTTATGTAGATCAATCATGAACTTTATGTCTTATAATCATCTGAGAAATGTAAATATAATTTCAAAAGATAAATTGATCTTCTTCAATTGTTTTCCATTTAAACTTAATTGGAACATTTGTACTAATTACATTTTTTTATTAAATTTTACTTGGGAGTTGTCTACAGCCCTATTCTATATCCTAAAATATTTTCCTTTACTAGTTTTTTGTTATAGCTTTTTACAGAGTACTGATGCATAGCTCAGTGCTCAAATGTAAGTACTATATCTATTTCAATGTTTAAATAACACTATCAATCTATTTTTTCACCAAGACTAAAAATGAGAAATAAACATCATTTTTATAAAAAAAACTTTTTAGAACTTTACAAGTGAAAAAATAAGTAAATTTAAAAAAGACTGATGTATATTGATATAAGAAACCGTTTTTACAATTTCTATTAATATTTTCTAATTTTTTTTAGTTTGAAATATGGAAATTCTTTCAAATCTTGCTTTGTTTTTCAAGATACGCGTATTCATTTTGTAAAAAATACCATAAACCTTGTTTCAGAAGTCATGCTACATAGGATTTCAATAATTTCTAGATTGCCCCCTCCTCCCTATTGCAGGTACATTCATATAAAATCTTATACTGTCATAGTTTATATACCATCCGTATCTTGATATACAACAAGATGGCCACTGGCAATCAAAACCTTGAGTTACATTTTTTCACTTGATGGAAAATTCTTATAGATTGATCTATTTAATCATATAGCGAACTAATAATCTGAATTTAATCTACTGCCCATTACAGTAATAAATAATTTGTCTCTCAATCAAGTCCATCATTGCTTTAAAAAATAATTTATACTAGGTTCTAGGCTAGGCGCCTAGTGCCTTCTGCCCATAAAGTATTGAGATGCAAAGGAGTGTGAGCTGGTGGAGGATTGATCATCCAGCTTGCTCCTCCTCCTCCTCTGCCACATGATGGCCCAGGCGAGGATCAGCAACAGTTGAGCAACCAGAAACAGAGAGGAAGCCACTACGAGTCCCACAAGGTTGACACAGCTGGTCTCTTTCTTGAGCTCTTCTGAAACAAAGATATGGTTTCAGTCATCCACTGCTTGGCAATGATGTTTTCTCATTGAAATGAGATAGAGAAGAAAGAAAGGGAAAATAAAAGTTAAATTTTACTGCATAAGTATTATTTGTGTTGAGATTCAAGGTTATTCATGCAACTATTCAGTTATATTTAGAACATATGTGAATAATTAATTTTATACCGATATCTTAATTATACAGTCTGAGTAATTTACTGTTATTTTCAAACATTTCAATCTCATGCTATTTTTTTCCCCATAAAGATTCAGAAATATTTTAAGGTTCTATCTTCTTGCTATAAAATGAGTCATCACCCATCACTACATAGGTATAAAGATGCTCTGTAATGTTTAGGGCTAAAAGTAGAAATGATTTCATCATGCAAAGTGTATCAAGGATGCTCCTCAACCCTTGTCCCAAATTTTATAACTATGGATATAATATGATCTCTGTTGCGAAAAGTTTTTCTTGTGTATTAGTGCCTCCAAAAGCTTCATTGGACCCGGGACAGATGACTAACATGAAGTACCCATGCACAATCTCTACTCAAAACTCCTTCCTAGGGCTCTGGCCAAGACTTTTAAGGAGGACATTGTGCATGAACTTAAGTGCCCGCCCCTCCTCTGCAGTTATTCCATACAGTAATGTAGTAAAATCTTTTGACTTTGGAATAGGGGAGATTTTGTTAACATTTTTGGAGTTTATTTTTAGATTTAATATTTGCGTCTTGTTATAGTGTAATAAATACTCCAATTTTTAAAACTTTTAGCTGCAGATTTGATGCTCTCCAAATTTTAGTGCGCTTTGCCTGTGTTTCATGTGTCCATGCATTAATCTGATAGCCTTGCTCCCTCCTCAATACTGTCCTTCTCCCAGGGTTCGAGGCCTCTGATGGGACAGGGTTCGGTGAAAAGGGAAGAGGGGGCTGGCTAGCTATCCAGATCGTTTCTTTTTTCAAGAAAAGTACTGAGAATTTTTTTAAACTGCAGCATGTGAGTAACGAAAGGAAATGAATTTTACTAGTAGAAATAAAAGAACCTTTAAGGAATAACTTCCGAATGGACTCCTTCCTAAGATTGCAAATGCTTTTGAATATTGGGAAGGATGTGGTACACAATGAGAGACCTTCGCCCTGCACTACCAACTTTGGTTTTCTCAGGGTATGAGCCTTCCGGCCGGGGAATCATCATCCTTCATAGTCCTTCAGGAACAGTTCAATCCACTTACGACTCTAGGCACCGTGGACCCAGGTACAGACCCGACTCCGATGGCACCCATTGCCTACTCACTGTATCGCTCAGTTAGCCACTGTGCAGATATAGATCTGCAAAGACGTAACTAAAGAGTAGTAGGGAAGGATGTGGTGTATGAATCCTGGAAATCAAGACGAAAGTATTTCCTGATAAAATGATGGCCAAAAAGGAATTGTGTTACTCACCGCTGCCATCATTTCTTCCTTTCCGGAGGGGGTACTTTTCTTCTTTCTGAAATCCAAACTTGTCTGTGATCTGGATGGTCTGCACAACGACCATGTCATCTTTGTCGGCCACCTTCCCGATGCTGCCCACGCCATAAGTTCCGGCTCCACGCCTCTTCCTTCGGCCCATGGACATGAAGTCGCGGGTCTGGCCATGACTCTGAACACTGCATTCCACCTATAGAAGAAGCAATTTCATTTTCCAGTAGCAGCGGCGATGAATAATTTTCGACAACTATAATGAATCGGAAGCACTTATCTTTCGTTATTTCTTTTATTCATTTTTTTAAATTAAATAACTATCTTCACCCTCCACATTTGAGAACAATAGCTCGTTGATCATTTCTGTCTGTCTCATTATTAAAATAAATACAAAGTTAATGTAAACTGATTTGAATTACCTTCAAAAAATATTCCACTTTTTTAATTAAAAGTCTCGTAAGAAATCTAAACTAACTACCAACTACTACGACCTTGAGAGTCACGGATTTGAACAAAATTCTAGGTATAGGTCCATTCCCACTAGGTATGAGCACAGGTAAAGCGGTTTGACTGCATAGGCCCTAGTTCGGCTACAACGGGGGTCCAAAGTTGTTAATTGTACCCAGGATGCAATGAAGTTTCCTTTAAAATTACCCTTTTTATTCTTTTTTCTGCTACTGTACTGCAGTATGAGCCATTTGCATGTTTACCTTTGAATTAATTATGATAGATACTAATTTTTAATAAGCGGTTCTCAAATTTTAATTTGCTGCTACTTTTAATTTCAACAACTTGAATGCCAAAATAACAGAGTTACAGGATATCTATAGTTTGCAAATGAAACTAATTATTTTCGCTTTATATTAATCGTCTGCTAGGAAAAAAAATTATCGTTTGCTAATAAAAACATTCACTTTAACTGGATATTTATCGTCTGCTGTCAAAGATATCCCACATTGATAAGCAAAAAATGGGAGAGGAGAAAAGGCACTGATTTATTGCACATGGCACAAAAAAAAAAAAAAAAAATACAAGATCGTTTCGACTTTTCAAATAACTAAGATAGTGCCCATTAATAAATACATGTTCTCCCTCATACTCAATTTACTAACAAAAGATGCCAAAGGTGTTGGGAGATCGAACATAGTGTCGAAGTCGGAAATTCCAATGGAAAAGCCATTGCATTTCTGGGGCCAAACTAGCAACTTTGGATCTTCGTTGCAGCCAAACCAGGGCATATGCAGTCAAGCCGCTTTATCTGCGCTCATACCAAGAGGGAATGGACCTATAGCTGGAATTTTGTCCTAATCCATGACGCTCAAGGTCGTGCCGTTTGGTCGTAAGCTTTTTTGGCTGAATAAAAATTCATGAAACATGTCATCTACCCAATAAAAAGTGCGTCCCCCAAATATTATTTTCCAACTACAACACTGATTCGGACCCAGAAAAATATTCGAGATATTGAAAAAGAGTTGTTCAATTTTTCAGATAAATAATCTCAATATATGTGATATAAGTGAAATAGTACTATAATTCAAATAAAAAGCTCTCTTTCAAAAAGAAAAGGTAAAATAATTTCGATGCAAGCAATCAATGCTTTCAACAGTTCTAAAAGTTGGGTGCTTTGGAGCGCAAATCTGAAAAGATAATCGTATTTCTTACACTCTTTTTCAATGAAAGTGTATTGTGTAGTGGTTGATTTAAAATTGAAGCATACCTTTAAGTCATTTCTTTAATTGTTTGCAAGCAATTTATTGAGTTTTAATTTTTTTTAATGAAGGTCACATCATAATTTTTTCAATATTTCGGTTCAGATGTTTCAGGAAGTTACTGGGGGAAGGAGCGTAGTGACGGGAGAAAAAATTCTAACTGCATTATGTTTATCAATCTACTCTGTGTTAATGAAATCCCTAGTTTTTAATCAATTTTGTATAGTATACTTACCGGTTCGCAGCTTGGGAGGCAGGGTGTGACTAGAGCTTTGAACTGGACTATGTCCGAAGTTGGAAACTTGAAGGCTTCGAATGGAGCCAGTAGAGTCTTTCCAGAATTTGCTGCTTTTCCGAGGCTGCCCATAATGGTGATATCCGTAGGACATCTGAAAAAACATTATACCCAATTTAGTACCTTGTTTTCCTTTAAAAATTGATTTTCTTTTTCCTTCAACATCGATCAAATTCATCTAGAAAAACTAGTTGTTTTTTGATATCTTTCTACCTGCATGAGAAGCCCGCTCCCGTTAAAATCAAGGCTGCTATATCAAACGTTTACTCCAATTTATGATTTGCTTCTTTTAAATGGAAATTAGTGCAATTACTAGATCTGTAATTACTGAAAGCAAAAACTGCTGACTAGGAAAATGTTCCTTCGTTTTGTTATACTGTTTGCAAAAGGCAACAAACAGTACTTATTCGAAACTTCTCAATCGGGAATTTTCTTCCAGATTTTTTTTTTTTTTTTTTTTTTTTGGGGGGGGGGGGCAGTATTTCTGAAATTTTTCTATGCCATTACTCCTTAAAAGAACTATTGATTTTTTTTTCATTTCACCACTCTCTTTGTTAACTACCAACAATAACTTTTCTAGCCTAAAATATCATGTATATCAGCAAATTCTTCTTGCCCATTCCTTAACACAGTGGTTTAAATTTTTTTTTTATGCCTGCACCCCCCCCCCCCTCCTTTATCATACACAAATGTTCTGTCATCTTCAAATATCGTAATTATCGGATTTCATAAATGCTATCCTAATGTATGGTGTTATCATCTATTTATTAAGGTTAGAAAATAATAACATATTTTATAAACTATTTTTTATGCATTAAAACACATGTTTAGTTATTACTATGTTGTAAGTGTTAATAGTTTTACTGCATTTAACAAATCGTACAAAATTACGGGAAAATACCGTATATACTCGCGAAGAAGTCGATCTCGCGTTACGTCGACTCCCCACACTTCTAAGTGAAAAATCGAAAACCCGAGTGTGAGTCAAGTCCCTACTTTTTGAAAAAAATACGGGAAAATTTTTCTGCGACTTTTAAAAATAGACGTTTTAAAAATAAAAAAAAATAAAACGCAATGTGTGTTACGATCGAAAAGGCGCGATTTTTATACGTTTTTAAAACAAAAAGGGTTCATTTCTGCGATCGTGATTTTTGTAAAGGGTTCGTTTACGCGGTTACGATTTTTGTTTGTTGTTGCTTTTATTCTGAATTAATAACAGGAAGGTTTTAGCTGCAACTAGATTACATTATTTTTTTTTAATGAGGATAAATTCCCACGTGACTAACCATCGGAAAATTCGCGAATACGGCAACGTTCTCAGTTTTGACATAGTCATTCTTTTCTTGTCCTTATTTCACATTTAGTCTTTATTTACAGTCAGACCATGTAAAATTATAGCAGTCCGTGTGAGTATTTACTTCTTTAACTGTTGCTTTAGAGGGTTGGACTTCGATCGAGAAAACGTTCACGTTTTCGAGTGGTTTTTTTTCCTCGAAAAATTTGTTCGGCAAAAATTTTCGGTAATTCTGCACTTTTTATAAGTTGATCCTAAAAATTTAACCTAATTTTTACTTCCTTTTACAAAAAAGGAAGTATTGTATTCTCGGAAAAATTTTCACCCAAAAATCGGCCTTAATTTCCATTTTGCTCACCCCCAAATGAATGTTGAGTTTTTTTTTTCGACCCGATCGCATGTACATATGTACCTAAGAACGTATAGACCACCGAAATATCCATTTTGACGTTTCCCAAGTTAATTACAACGAGTTTTCTCGTGACGTCTGTACGTGCGTATGTGTGTATGTATGTCGCATAACTGAAGAACGGTATATCCTAGAAAGTTGAAATTTGGTACGTAGACAGCTAGTGGGGTCTAGTTGTGCACCTCCCCGTTTGGTTGCATTCGAGTGTTTCTAAAGGGGTTTTTTGCACTTTTTTGGGGGGAAATCGTTGTTAATTTCGATGCAAACTCAAATGGTGTTATAATTTGGCGGACACTTGGTGATATATCACCAGTCTTTTGGTCGCCAAGGTTTGTCGCCAACTTGGCGACGAATTTGGCGATTTTTTTTTAATCTGGTTTCAGTGTGGTCATTGTTGGTGATATTTAGAGAGTTGACTCTTGAATCACATTAAAATTGCAATAATGGGGAAATAACATTAAACTGGTGTAAAAGGAAGTCATGTGATGTATGTCATGTTTTGTACTAAATTTCTCAACTTATACTGGAGTATATACGGTAATTGTTGAAAATACAACATTAGTAGAATATTAGTGCACTATTATTACGATGACTGGGCGACATGATTTTGAGCACTAATTTTCTCAAACTGTGATGTCACTGAAAAGACATCGCCGTTCTTAGTGAGGGCACTGAAACCGGAATGCCACAGTGATGGCAATGTTTTTGGTAACAGCTGCTTGTCCCCCTAACAATAAAATGTCTCCCTAGGCGGCTAGGCGCCCTAGGGAGACACGTCCCACATATTAGAAACTACTTCCTTAGGACCATGGGACATATGGGTCCCTTCAGTTTAAAATTTCTTTTACAAGTTATCGAATACCAATAATTTATAAATTATATTTTCCCCATGTTTTTGAGGCATCAGAACCTTATGTGTTCTGATGCCTCAAAATCATGTTTCTACTTTTACTGTAGTGCTTTTAGTTTTTTGTAGTCTTTTTCTCAAAATGAATTTAAGATAATTTATTAATAATTATTTTAAAAAAAAGTTTCAAAAAATATTTAAAAAAATAAATTATAATTTTCATGTTTTAATTTAAAAACAGGAATTATTTTTTTAATGGTATTAATTAATAAAAGATTAGAAATGAAGAAAGCAACCGTGCCTTACCCAAGACTATCGATGAGTAGAATTTCACTGTTGTCGATACCATCCATTGCCACTAACTCTCGAACAAATATCTCATATGGACCTGAAACGTTTAAGAATGGAAAAATAAGATTATTTGACTTAAAAGCTGAGGACTTTCATTAGAAACGCGACAAAAAATTTTTCATAATGGGTGTTTCGCATTCTGCAACTCAGAAATGTGAAACGTAACACAGGCACTATATATGCATTGTGTGTGTGTTTAAACATCAAAAACGTCCACACAGTAAATAAAAAATAAAAAAAAAGAACTATGGATGAAAAACATAGAGTTAAAAATACAGAGACGTTAATAGGTGAATAAACTTGATCTTTTTAAATAGGAATACAACATACACAAACGCATGGGCATATATAGATGCATGATCTGTTCTAGAAACGTCTCTGACCTTTGGTCGAAGGGGGGGGGGGAGCTGGTAAACCTGCCGCTTTGCGAAGCAAATCACCCTCAAATAGTCTCCTTGGGACTCTACACATTTCAACTAGTGGTGTTGCCATTGTCGAAGCATTCCGAGAAAGTCTGTTTCGGAATCGAATTCAGCTTGGCTGGTCGTTGCAGCCATAATGTCCTCTCTTGTATGAAATTTCGTTCCTTTCAATCGGTTCTCGAGTTTGGGTTAGCCAAGGACCATAGTCCTGGTTAAGCCAGGAGCTGCAACGAGCAGAGTAAAGAACCTGTTGAATCACTGGAGTATGGTTTTTCGTCAAAAAAATTCTGAATTATGTGAGAGAAATATGCTGAAAAATCGTCACAGACAGCCGTGTTCATCTTCCGATTGGTTGTTATTGAAACTTCGGCTGAAGCAAAGTTTCTAACAAAATTTGATGCAGTAGCCTTGTTCTAGTCGTTCCGTCATTTCCCTGAAATTAAAAGGAAAACAAAATACCCAGACGAGAGCACAGGATATTTCCTAAGTCAAACGCTGTTGTCCATTGACTGACGGCATAGAATAGACAGATAAGATAAAATTCTCGTTTGAAAACAAAGGTTCAGCTTGATTCATTTCCCTCAGGATTTCGCACAAAAAAAGATTCAGATACTTTTCTAACAGATCTGGTATGTATGCATGGTATACATTAAAATATATATATATATATATATATATTTAATCTAGTCTTAGTCGAGTCGTTTGTTAAACTAGATACTAGACTGATGTTAGTTGGCGGAAGATTATGGTTATCATTTTCACCATTCAAACATAATCCGGATAATTCATTCCCTACTTTCTATGTAAGGCATATTTTCCAACTCTGAAGCACATATATGCAATTATCTTGGCAATATGTGTGTAAATCAGAAGTTCTTAGTGCTAAGATATGAATGACCAAGGTACATAAAGCACAATCAAAAGAATCAAATACCTTCAATGCTACAGTGACTCTTTATCAATGCGGAAATGCTCATCACACATCAGCGAGGTTTGGCAAATTTATGAGTGAACTTTGGTCATGCTCACTCACAACTTTGATAACTTGCTGTTATATGTTGAGCGTTCTTATTACACAGTTCCATTTCATGCGTAATTTCTCTTCACTCCACAACCTTGTCAAACCAGGTTTATGATGTGCCTGATATGTCATCGCATAACGGTATTTGATGCGCACTGACTGAGGGTAATGATAAGTACGCCCAATGGCGACTTCTCATGGAAGTCAGAAACAGGTCCCAATCAAAGTGTCAATCAAGTTAAATGTCTTAAACCAAGCTTGGATTCGATTCATGGATGCTTAACGGCCGCCGCAAAACTGATCATTATAGCTATTCTTTGTACTGCTGAAATATTTACAGTTTGGCTCTGATAGGAACTACGATGGACGAAAGATTAAACAATATCATTTGACAAAATAGGGGAACAATTTGATTAAAACCGGATAGAAAAAGAATATGTATGTTTTATTTAGTTAACAACGATATTGATTATTTGCCGATCTTGTTTGATTGAAATGCACTCATCGGAAGCTGAGACGCCCCGATGGGTGGTTACTGTGACCTTCCTAAAATGTCCTTATTCGGCAAATTTTATCTGACGATTCGGAAAAATTCGGATTTCTGGTCGGCAAATTTATCATCATTCGGTAAAATTTGGATTTGCATTCGACAAAATTTGGAGTGCTATTCGGCAAATTGAGAAATTCCGCCCTCAAAAAATTTTAAGTTCGGAGCGTCCCTGATCGCAAGAACGTTCTAAATCAGTGATGTCCACCCTACGGCCCGTATGCCACATGTGACCAGCAAAGTTGGTCCGCGTGGCCAGTTTTGTTCAGGGTTACAAATCAAAATCCACGGTCAAATACTATGTCTTAAACTTTGAGCCAAATGTTCCGAAAATGGGTTTTTGGAAAACAAATGCAAAAATCGTCTTAATCGAATAAGCATCAAGTAATGATAATAATAAATTCTTGGTTTGTAGTTTTCCTATGGTTTTTAGAAACTATTTAAATATTCTAAAATTTAATATGTATTCTGGCTGGCCCGCAAGAATCATTTGAATATGGGGTGCGGTCCTCGGGTAAAAAAGGTTGGGTACCATTGTTTTATATCATCCTACGTTCTTTAGAATGAGTCACTTTTCACTTTTCCCGTCTCTAGACATAGTGAACAAAAAAAAAAAATCCTATTCGGAAGTATTAAGCATTTTCTATAGAAACAATTATAGTACACAATATTCAACTAAGAAATAGTGAGCGATGTACGAATTCATCTCTAACAACGCAATGCGAAAGAAACCCCACTCTGCAAATGTAGCAATTCCTCCTCTTACTACTAAATCTCCTGATGAAGAAATGCATTCTCTCAAAGTCAGGCCTCTTCTTATCAGAGCCAGACTATAGCCGTTAGAGCCAAAACAACGTAAAATTTGGATACTCAGCTGTTTTCATCGATTATCTCGAAGCGAAGGGCGAGGGGATCGCCAACTTGGGCAGCAGTGATGTCATTTCCGCTCCTGTCGGTGATCATCATCGTCACATTGGGTGCACTGACGGTCGCCGATTGAGTACCTGCGGGATCTACCTCACTGAAAAGGAAAAAAAAAGTGATTTCAATTAATGATATAAAAATCCAGCTTAATTTAATTTATTTTTATTCTTTTACAACTGCTATTCATGCCTGACGAGAGGCCATGACAGCCTAGTCGGAAACCAGGGGCCCTGGTCTTGGGGGGGGGCGGCGACACTGACGCAAAAAAAGGAAAAGAAAAGAAAGGAAGTAAGAAAAAGTGGAGGGGTACTACGAATAAGAGAAAACGTAAAGATTAAGTAAGATTTAATCTTTTGGTATTTACTGTTGTGGCACTTAAAATAGAGTTGTTTGTTTTTGGTAAGCAGTTTGGATTTTTTTTCACCCCCTCCCCCCTTTTTTCTTCTTTTCCCCCTTTTCTTTTCTTTTTTTTTTCTTTTTTTTTGGAGGGCGTAGGAGGGGCCCAGCGACATAACTGACAAGGGGCCCGCCTTGGCTCTCTGCGGCCCTGTACAACTTATGATATTTATAAAGCTTTCAATCTCGCAGATGTTGATGTCAGAAATATGATACTAAACTCAAGTTTTAGTATTGGTGTTTAAAATGTGATTGATATTTCTGCTTTCAAAAAAAAAAAAAGGATCTTGTCAAATGTAGATTTTGAATGACAAAAAACAATGCATTTTCTTCTACTTCCTCTCCGATTTTTGCAAAGAACTACGCGATGATCCTACGCACGAGAAATAAATTACCTTTTACTCAATTTAAGGTTACCGTTAATGCATTCCTAGTTATTCATTTCGATAAATGAAACTCGCCTATTGTTTGTCGTGGGAAAATGCTGGTCCGCTGTTTTTTCTATTCAAAATACAGACAATCAATGAAAATATGCATGTAAAAAACATTGTTGCGGTTTGTGGTAACGCAAGTCATTTGCTGTTGAAATTCAAGGAATTTAATGAGAAAAAGTCCCGACGATGATAGTTTCCGAATACAAGTTTCGTGGAGATCTTTTCGGCAATTCATTATTCGGGAAATAGCAGCTAGCAGAGCGTGGTTGATTATTCCCTTACCCATTTATTTCAAGTTGCACTCCATGCGAAACACTGCGGTTGGACAGGTCGTAGTGGCAGTGGAGGGACAGACCCAAATCTTGATTGGTGACGATCATGTCGTGGTGCTGGATCACAATGTCGTTGGAGAACTCGCCGAAATTCTGGAGAGAAAATTGTTTGAATTTTGTTGTATGCTAAAATTCTAAACTACATGATGAATAATAACATTACAAGAAAAATGCAAACCAGAATAATAACTGCAAAAGTTGGTCGAGAAAACTCACGTGAAAACAAAGAATGTATCCCGAGAAGAACACAATATTAAATCAATTGATTGTCGCAAAACAGTTTTTGTAATATCTTAAAACATTTTTCTAAAATAGATATTGAAATTCGGTCTGTCCTGAAGACTTGCTTTTAGTAACATAAAATAATAATGATAATAATGATGAAAAATACTTCGCATTATTCATGGCATTGCGCTTTTACATACATAACAATGATATAGTTCAGTCACCCCAAAAATACCTCCAGGAAGACAACTTTCCCCAAAAGTATGGGATGGTAATAAATGAAGTCACCCTGCTTAGACCTACTTGAGCTCGTCTTAATAAACGTATATCAATGAAATTAGCTATATCGTCGTAGCAGAGAAATAGTAAAATATCTAATCCCACGAATAAGAGTAAGATATCCCACTACTGCTTTGAGGCGATATGGATCAAGATGACTCGAAGCAAGAGGCATGTAATAAGAAAATACACAGCCGGATTAGGGATTCTTGCCTTCTTTATCAATTGTAAATTAACTATTTTGCAAAAAATACTAAAGAAAAAAAAACGTTTTCTTACTACACTTTTCTTTCCTCATATTCTGCATGACGCGAAAACCAAGTTTCAATGTCTTACGCCTTGTTAAGAGCTGTACGCTAGTCCAAACAGACTAACTTTAATTGGAAAAATCCTGTACTTTGCACTAAAAACAGTTACGAAATAAATTTTCCATCGTAGTTCATTGAGGCTCTTGAGTCACTGACCAAAAAATAAAGGAATGATTGGCGAAATATTCACAGTAATCGTATCTCTGGAGCTTTACCAACGTACCAAACAAGGAAGAGCATGTACATTGAGTTAGTTGAATTAAATAAGCTCTCGAGAAGAAGTATTATAAAACTTTAATTCTTAATGGAAGATGTAGTACAGAAAAACCTGCGAAGTTGATCGCTTTTTTTAGGTACGGAATTAGCCCTTATCATATAAATCAACCTTTGTAAGTTAACCTCCTATTTAAGTTGACCACTAAAGTAGTGCACCGCAAGTGGTCAACTTACACAGGTTTCACTGCAGTTAGTTAGTCTCCCCTCGTTCTACATCACTGAAAGAATTAATGATTTACAGTTCTGTACTTACATGTTGCTTAACATCGCAATTCAGGTCGTGGTATGCCATCTTGATTTCGAAATCATCTGTGTTGGCAACGTCTGCGACACAGGAATTTGGCCTCGATTTGGCATAGATTCTTCCGTGGAAGGCTTTGGTTGTTTTTACTTTTGCTATCATTTCTCTGGATTTGCACTGAATAGTCACTGCATGCGGAAAAAAAAGCAAAAAAATGTATTAAAAATCTTTTGAATTTATATCTGGAAATAGACAAAATTATATAAATTTGGAAAGCACAAAACAAACATCCAAGCAGCTATTGCTATTCAGAAGAAACAATTGATAAAACCAAGAGGATCGATTGCCCCCCCCCCCATTCCCAGCTTTTATAAACACAGTGCAATTATGAATGTATTTTGTAATATTTTTTTCATGCTAAATGTATTGAGGAAGTACGTCCATCCCCCCCCCCCCCGTGAAACTTAGAAATGAAAAGCCTGCTTATTGCTATTGTTAAGTATCGCCGAAACTTGATAATTTTCTTTCTTTCGGGACACTTCTCCCACACCTTGCCTTTCACCCAGAGCACTGTCTTAATTAATGCTCTGGTGATGAACAACGCCATTTCTTCCGCCCATAAGCCGCTTTATCGTGTTGTCTGACGATGCGTGGAAAATGATGTAAGGTCAGGTGGCTCGTTCTGCTAGTTCTGTCTACACTTTTACCCTCTTCCCAGCTTAGTCGTTTGCTGAGCTAATCAACTCTTGACCCACAACACTTGTTCGGCACTTTGTATCGCTTTGTCCAGCCTATTGTTCATTGGAAACTTCATTAGGCTCGGGCCCCTTGTTGCGGTGGTTAAATATTTAGCTGGATGGAGACTCCAACCGTTTAAATGTGTCAAGATACGATGAACGATTGCTTGTCTTCCATTGGCAAAAGACGTGTTTTAAGTGATGGCCGTTTCAGGCATACAATGGTCGGGATTGTTTTTCTCTTGTTTTAGTTCATCCAGAACAGCAGGAATGGGTGTGCTGTCTAGTGGGATTATTGTCCAGCCCCAGGGAGTACATGAAATTTCAGTTCGTGGGAAAGACGAGACTATTTGAGAGTGTCGTTATCAAGAGGAAATTAGCTCGCTGTAATTTATCGAATTTAATCGCATAGTTCAGTGATGGTCAGCCTATATCATGTGGGCCCGAGAAGCTGCCCTGTGTGAGCCGTTCAATGTTGAAAATGAAAAATAGCGAATAGTCACTATGCCATCGGTGTGGAATCAAATATTCAGAAATTTGCTTCCGGGAAACATGTTAACTGCTACTACTATTCTGCTCAGCGAAACGCATCTTAATTTAAGGTATGGGCTTCGGATAAATATATGTTGGTGTTGGGCACTACTGGTTTGGTTCAAAAGCATTCTAAAGTTATTTTTTAGATCAATTTAAAAGCATACGAAACCTATCGCTCAGAGTTTAAACAAATAATCCCAAGAAAAAACTGCTCAAAGTTTTAAAACGTCCTCCTCGTAAGCTCCGAAGCGCTTTCAGTTTGGAATCATGGCAAGTCCCGGAGTCCGAAACAAATCAAAATCCGCTCAGCTGTTCTTTTTTTTTTAACTCCTCCTTTTCCTACTCTCACTCTTCATTTCATCTCTCATCGCCAAATTCGATATTCACACAGCTAAAATTCGTCGTAAAAGCTGATTAACTGTCCGACCCTTCAAAAATGGCCAGAGGCAGATAACAAGAATCTTGATTCTTGAACGTCCTAAAGAAAAATCCTAATTTTTACTGATCACCCTCACCAGTTAAAAACTGATATAGAATCAAGATTTAAGAACTTCATCAAGTTAAAAATTCCAAACTGGATTTTAAATTCACTTTTTTTAAAGCTGTGTTAAGCTTGATAAATTTTTGCAGATAGTTATAACCTCGGAGTACCACACAATTCCAACGTCAAAGTGATGAAAACTATTTACCATTTGAAAAAAAAAGAAAAAATAAATGAAATCGACGAATACGCGGGAAAAAAGGTTCCGCTTTTAGCCAAAGTGGTTGATTTCTAAAATGTGCAAAATCTTTTAGTTTCAGGGGTGGCTACTCATGAGGGGAAAAGGTTATAGAGAGGAGAAAGGGGAGGGGGGGTTGCAATCGCTTTTGATTATGTGCGGGGGGGGGCTGCTCTGTTATTTTTTTATACTCTTAAAATGTTTTATTTCACCATTTACAGGGCCGATCCTAGCAGGTGTGCAGAGTGTGCGTCGCACAAGGGCGGCCAAAGCAAGGGGCGGCCGCAGGCCGCATCATATAGTTCTTGTAATCAAGCAAAATTCCTCAAGAATTTCTCACAAAATAACTTATAATAAGTAGAACAAATATGCTGATTTTTAAATGTTCAATTGTCAAAGCAAGTGCCAATTTCCCGACAGCATAGCATAGTTTAAGAAAAATAGAATGTTAGGGAACATTGTGTTGGTTTATTGTCCGTTAATATCTACTCTTAACACACATGCTTCATTCGGTTGCAAAGTTTGTGACAGAACCGGTAATCAGGCATGGATACAGGGGAGGGGGGCCCCCTTCTGAAGAATGAAATGGTGCCGTCTAAAAGGAACACCGAGGGCGGCCAGTAATGTTTACCCTCCCAAGCTTTTATAGACCTAAACAATGAAGACATATTTTATTTATTAAAAAAAAAGCTATACTGATTAGATACTCTCGCAAGCATTTCAAACAACAAACTATGTAATAAACTTTGTGTTTAAGAATCGTGGATGCGTGGAGAGAAGGTGGAAAATTGCGACTCCCTTGAGAGTAACATATATGAATGACGAGCTAAAATGTTGTACTTTTCCCCCTTTACAACAACTTTTCTGATTAAAATCTTGAATGAACTGCCCGGTTTCAGATCAGGTAGGAGGACAGGGTACTTGCCCCGGGAAGCAAATTTAAATGTTGTTCCAAAACGAATATCCAAAAAGATGCCATGACCTCCTTGACGAAACTAAAGAAGGCTTAAAATTGCGTTTCTAGGACTTTACTTTCGGAAAATTTCGCCGGTTGAACCATCGATCTTAAGGACCCAATTAAGTCTCTGATTCACCTCTTCCACCTTATATTTAATCAAACATAGCCTAAAAATGTTGGCTCCAAAATCCAAAACTGGTTTTCAGACGACAGCCCTTCCAATCATCAAACATCATATAAAATTGCTTTGGCATTTTTCGAAATTTTTGCTGTGGAGGACCCCGAAATCCATTCGCAAACATTACTACCAAAGACAGTCTCAATTAGCGTCTTTATCAGTTTCAAGAACTTTTGGGGAAGTTCTTTTCTCCAACGCAATCACTATACCTGAAAATTTCGTTTTTAGACGGTTCCGTGGAGCCACAGCTTCCTGCTTAAAACTAGCCTGAAATTGACTTCACAAACACAGTTTCAAAAACACAGTTCGTGAGGGCTCACTGAACCCCCGCCCGCTCTTAGTCCCATCGTTATCAAACAATGCTTAAAATACGATTTTGGGACTTATACAGTCAGACCTCGATATAAGGTCACCCGCATATAAGGTCACCCCGCATATAAGGTCAATTTTCTTCAGTTCCGGCTCATTGAATAGGAATTCTACGTCATGAATTATCTGATATATGATCAGGTCTTGAATACCATAATCGCTTATAAGGTCACTTTTGCCTGACTTTTTTGAGGGATTTCAATACTACACGGACTCAATTCCAAGAATGTTCCGTGGTTTGCGATCTTTTATCGGTGAAAAGTTATTTTTTTCTACTAACGTAGTATAAAAGTGCCGAGAATGTAATATCAGGTGGAGATATAACGACTGAAATGTTGACAAAGCAGAAGCACTCGCTGAGGGCATTAATATCGTACGACATTTTTTTAAATGATATGAAAGAACTAATTTTTTTTCCTTCTGAAAATACAAACCTTATTAAACACTACAAAAAATTAGAAAAATTGTACCAGTCCTGTATTTTGGATTATTTTTAATAACACTAGTTGCACATCAGTACTTTGCTCAAGCATATTTGTACACAACTTTATTCGAATGAAAATTTTAAAAATGTATCTTTATTGATTCCATTAATTTTAATTGGTTTCACTCAATTAAGAATTTAAAAAACTTCTTTTAAAAGAGTTTAAAAATTTATTTTTAAACTCTTTTAAAAGTTCTATACACTTGCGTTTATAATTGGACTATACGCAAGTGTATAGTCCAATTCTCTTTAAAATTTATTAATGAATTAGATTTTACAGATAATTGGACTATACACTTGTTCATCGTATGAATCGGTTATAAGGTCACTTCGCTTATAAGGTCAGTTTCGGTGAGTCCCGAGGGGTGCCCTTATATCGAGGTCCCACTGTATTTCTAAAGAATTCCGGAGGAGAACTGCCAGGCTTGTGTAACTTTTCACGGCGCTAGGGCATATCCATCAATCGTTGAGGCGAGGTGGACAAAAGTCTATAGTTATATATTTCAGATATTAATGTTGAAAAATATCCGAACGTTCAGTAGAAGCTTCCCAGTTTTGTTAACGTCACCAAAGATAATATAAAATTGCGATTTTAGAAATATCCGCTTAAGAGCCCCAAAATTCTTCCTTCCCAAAAATAGCCTATAATGGATTTCAGTTCCGAGAAATATTTTGGTTCGGAATATTTTCACGTTTCCCCTATTGTTTTCAAATCTAGCCAAAAACGGGTTTCTGAAAAAATAGTGCCGAGAAATTACCAAGGATAGCCGTCAGATCCCCTACCGTCACCAAAGACGGCCTAAATTTGCGTTTTAAACTTATGTTTCGAAATCTTTCGATGGGAGACGATTGAATCTCCCTCCCTCTTGCAACGTCAACAAAGGTAACCCAAAATTGCGGGTTTAAAATTTCAGTTTGGGAGATTTTTCGGGAAGAACGCCGATTCTTCCTAAGCTACGGTCTTAAAAAATAGCTTCAAATTGATTTCAATTTTGAAAGAATTTTAGGAAAGAATTGCAACATTACTTTCACTTAAAGTCTCGATAAAGTTCCTAAATTGCGATATTTGACGTCAATTTCGAAAATTTTTCCATGCACCTTGAATATACTTGACTCTTTTGTCCTTGCAACCAAACACAACTAAAGATTAACTAAAATTATTTTTCATACGCCAATTTCGATAATTTTCTTGGAGCAATCCTCCTCCCCTGAACCCCTGACAACTCCCCCCCACGCTTCCCCTTCCTCCGTCCCTTCTCTGATGTCACCGAAGAAAGACTATAAAATGCGAAAAGTAACAACGCATAAAAAGCACAAATTCGCAAATGGTAATATGCGAATTTGTGCTTTTTATACGTTGTTACTTTTCGTTTCTTTACAACAGCACAAAGGTATTTATTTATCTTACTATAAAATGCGTTTTTACGACTAGTAAATTTTGGTATCTCTTACTTTCTTCAAAGATATAAATTGTACCTAAGGAGTTTCTTACTATAAAAAATTTCTTCCTTTTTATAACTTTTTATAAGATCATTTTTCTGTTCCCTCCCCCCTTTTTTTAAAAAAAAATTTGAACTTGGCATATAAATTTAAAGACAGATTTATATAGACGTCAAAGATTAGTCAAAATATGCAAATTACTATTGAGGGGCGGCACATTAGGTTTTTGCACACGGGCGGCCGACACCCCAGGATCGGCCCTGACCATTTAAATCAACTGACGTTTGAAATAACATTTGTAGCGGATTCAGATAATTCTGCTATCGTTTTCATAAAATCTATTATGAAATAATCGATGATTATTAATTATTTTGCTGACAGCCAAAAAACAATTAGTTTGTAGATGATTTTGGTTCGCTCTTCTTGGTGCTGTATCGAGTAGCACTTAGGTTACTTGATCGAGTACCGAGTACTCAGTTTCAGTCGTGTTTAAAAAGAACCATTGACATACCTGGGAAGAATTTTACATTTATTGGGATATCAGTATGAATCTTGTGAGCACATAATCATTTGTTCAAATTAAATTAAATTTTAAGTTCAACAAAGAACCTCGCAAAGATTTTGAGCCCGAAATTTTACAATAGTGAAATTTTTTAAATGTATGGAAAAGGGGCAACCGATTGGAAGGAAATTTAAACTAATTTGTAAATTTATTATAGCTCCTTCTAATACTAGAAATTTGTCAACCATAAGTAATTTTGGCTGGTAGTAAAAAAAAAATGATTGATGTAAAAGTGCTATAATTTCTAGTTCTACGTATAAAATTTTTTTATCTTTAATATTTTCCATAAAGCCAATGGTAAAAATGACAAATGTACAACTAAATTTTACTTTTCATCAATTTTACTTGAGGAGTTTTTCTCAACTTTTATGTACAATATAATCATATTTTACAAGTTGAGCAGTTGTAAATGGTCGCATACGAGTACTAAATGTGAATATGTTTTCTTTCAATTAAAATTTCTTTATCTCCATTACTTATAAATATTTAATTTTGCTACTCGGTACTGGTCCACGTAAGACCCCTATATGTAAGCGTATATATATTAGCGGCTCTAGGTCCAGGTACCAAGTACTTGGCACGACTCTCACTTGCTATTTTTACAACAAATTTCTTTCTAGTTTTTAATGGAAACAAATTACAACAATGAGGGGAAAGCATGTTTTTTTGCTGGAATGCGGAAAATAAAATACATTTAAAAGTGAAATTGAAAGGGTAACTAATCAGAAGAGTATCTATTTCTGATAGTTAAGGTTGTTGCAGATGACAGATTTACTACTTTGACTTTCTAAAGTGAAAGTAAAAATTGTTGCTAGAGTCTGTACTATTTTTTAATGGTATTAATATTATCTGAATAATGTATTCGTCATTTTCCAAACATGTTTTTGGAAAGGATCACACTCTGTAGTCCGCGTTCATCCGCGTTTTCTTTTAATATCTTCTGAAGGTCAACTGAGGATTAGTATTTATAAGGCGAGATCTTATATTTATTAAGGACTTGATGTCTATAACCTCTGCATTTCTTCTTCCCTGCATTATTTATCTAGTTATTGAGTGAAACGAACAAGTATTTTCTTTGTGTCGGCTTGTGAAAGGACTTACATCTTCGGTGTGTATCAATCCATTGTTTTAGGATTATGTGTTACGCTCGTGTTATCTATTTTCTATCCTCTTTAAGTGAAAAAAAGACAACATTCCTGGTGTTACGTGCCACAAAAATGCAAATCTCTCATGAGTATTTTAAGAGTCTCTCTCAAGTGTGCTTTCAATAAAAATTCGTTAAGTAGAAAATAAAGTTACACATAATTAAAATTCAACCCTTTTCCGTGCGTTTAATCTCTATTTGTTGTTCTACTTTAGAAGAAGATACCTGATTTAAGCAGTTTAATGCAGTGGGTGTAAAAGATATTGAACCATAATTGTTATCGGAAGCCTACAGGAAGTTATTTGCTACGGGCAAGTATATTATACTGTGATTGGCTGATTGGAAGACCAAAAAATATCAAGAAAAAAAATTTGTGAGTTTACGGTAGCTATGCAGCTCAAATAATGTTGAGGTACGAAAACACAAACTAAAACAATATCATTAGGTTGAAAATGCGCAATTGTAACAAGTAACAATACAATTGGGAAACATTAGATCTAAGTTTTACACTATTTCTCATTCTATACTTCCAGTAATGGTTTAAAATTATCTTGGGTCACTACTGTGCCAAGAACCAATAACCATAAATAAGACGGATATAATCATATGCCATAAAAGTATCCAGCCAGAAAAAATAAATATTCTGACAGTAGTTAAGTTAAAAGACCATTGACCGCTAATGCTTCAACTTATATTCCACCAGATCTCATCAAAAAAGGAAGGGCTAGCCAGCAATCCAATTTCTGAAATAAACAGGGACAAAAACGAGGTTCTTATCTCCATATCTTGGTCGCACTATTAACTGCCACATCATTACGCGATTTTATTTCGGAATTTTTACGACTTGATATTGAAATTTGAAGATGGCCAACAATCGCTACTTGTCCTTCCTCATTGCTTCTCACTCAAGCTCATCAAAAGGGCGGAAATATGCCTGCAATCGCTAATGATGATAAGTGACGCGTTTGGGGCATCCGCGTTTTTGTGGACAATGAGGAATGTGACCATTGTGCTGATGCGGGCTGCTGACAAAGGGCAATGCAAGTGACAGGAAAACGAATTAAACATGAACACGTCGCGATGGAATCAGATTTAAGACATGTAAAACTAAAGACGGCTTCGAATCAATGGAATATTAAAATGCTCTTGGCGAATTCTTTTTTAACATGCACAGCATGTTTTTAGACTGGAGGGTAATACTGATGTAGAAAAAAAGATTCTTCATTGTGCGACGCAACAGGAGGTCAGACAAAAATTGCAGTGTTACCCCTTGCTATAAAATTACATCTCGAAAGCGTCAGAGTCTGTAATGGCACATGAAACGAATGACACATAGAAGACGTCAGTCCGCAGTGGCATTTGATATGAATGACGTCTCGGAGACGTCAAAGTCTACAATGGCACTGAAATGAAGGACGTTTCAGAGAGATCAGGATCTGCAATTGCACATGAAATGAAGGACGTCTTACTTAGAGAAGTCAGAGTCTACAATGACACATGAAGCTGATGACGTCTTAAAAGACGTCAACCTACGAACGTACAATGGTTCTTGAAGTGAATGACGTCTAGGAGACATCAAAGTATACGGTGGCACATAGAATAAATGACGTCATGGAAGACGTTAGTCTACAATGATATTGGAAATGAATGACGTTCCGGAGACATCTAAGTCTACAATGGCACATGAAATGAATCAAGTCATAGAGACGTCAGTCAACAGTGGTACATGAAATTAATAACGACTTCGAAGACGACGTCTACAATTTCACATGAAATTAATGACTCACGGAAACATCAAATTCTGCAATGCCACATAAAGGAACCACATAAAGTGAATGACTTCTTAGAAACGTCAGTCAACAATGGCACTTGACGTGAATGACGTCTTGAAGATATCAGTCTACCATTACACTTTAATGACGTTTCAGTGAGGTCAGAGTCTTTAATGGCACATGAAATGAATGGTCCCTTCCATACGTCTTTATATGTCAAGGGGTTAAAGTTACCATAACGTTATGATGAGTGCAAGTCCGCAAGTTATTTTATTCGTATGTCAAAGGACTAATAGGGGTTTCGTTGCTACTAGTACTGTTGCGTGCCGATTCATTCTTTGAAATTGGTATAATCAAAGAAACTAGCTAAGGAGATGTTCCAGCCACTGTGCAAGAGTGAAATATGAAGCATATATCACGTTCGTACGCTATACTATATGTTTAACCTCTCTGCCAGCACTCTTGTCTTAAACTGTTATACTGAGTGAAAGTCACATTGGAGCCTAAAGTATTGTCTGAAATAAGACTTTCGGCGCACACATCGGGTTCAGGCACAAAGTTAAGAACTGGAGACTCTTTCTTTTGGCGATATTCAACATATTATCCCAAATGCAAAATTACAAAAGTTAAAAGAAAAACAATTTTTTAATGTGAAAAACAATTATTTAAAGTGAATATTTATCTAAACTATGATTCAAATTCTGACAAATAATGAACTTGAAAATCAATCCCACGAGAGGATTTGCTAAAAATGGTGTTTTTTTTTTCTTTTTAATTTGCCCCTCTGAGAAGGGGAAAAAACGTCTTCAGACGTTCTTGTTCCAAATTATTTTATGCTTCCTCATACATCTGGTAATAATACGCAATGTAAGAGTAGATTAAGATAACCTCAACAACAGTAATTAGTTTAAGTGCAATATACGGAATATTAAATTAGAAGCCAAAAAAGAAAATGAAAACAACTTCTTTTGTGATATTTAGGTTACACCAGACGATTTTTTCTTTTTTTAAATAATAATCTCGTCTACAAGAAGTGATCATTAAAATATTCCAGACAGCTAACTTTCTTCTTCTTTTTCCACCTGATTATAGGAAAACCAGACATGGAGAACTTCACAGATAATTGATTTTTTCCTGTTCTCTGATGAAGGGACCATGCTTCAGTAAGTCCACCATGAGCGACTTTTTGCACTGTTTCCATTTCATTTCCGCGTACTCATTTGAATGCAACACACGACGATTGAAATGTGAGATGTTCATTGACAGCCCTTATAGAATGGTGGTTGGAAATATTGGCGCGAATTTAAGTCTTCCCTACATGCATGTATGGGGGCAATAGAAACTTTTATACTTCGCTCAAGTGGTGTTGTACAGTAAAAGCTCTTTGACTCGACTTTGGAACTTAAGTTATGAAGATCGATTTTTGTTCTTAATTAAAATTTTTCAACCGTAAAGAAATATTTTAAAATTTTTCATTGATTTGAATCCGATAGGTTTACTGACATTTAAATAATTTGTGCTAATCATTTACACTGATTGGAAGTTCAAAGAAATTGCAGTAGTTCGTTAAAAAGTTTTTTTTTTTTTTTTGTCTAAGGTTGCTACTGATTTAATATTGTATAGTATTAGTACTCTAAAATAAATTGGTTAAAATGCTGTTTGTGAACTTGACATTCACAAATCTGACATAGTTATGAAGCTTATACCAGCACCAGTAAAACATGGTACCTCATGATGATTGAGCGAACAATTCGTTTTGAAGTAGTTTTCTTTAACAACTTCAAACTAAATTGAAATGAGTGTGTAGTAAATTAGTAGTTTTAGAAGCGTAAAAAGTTTTTTTACAAATCCTTTTTTCACAAATAATTTTAGCTTTAATTAGTTACCAAGAAAAAAACTTTATTTTTTAAGCAAACATTAAATAAACTGTTTTGTTAAATGTATGTTTTCCCCTCAACTTTCTCTTCATAGTCTGTTACATGACATATAATCACCAATGTGTGTGTGATTTACATTTTCACCGATTACCGTTATATATACCTCTGAACAATTCGCCAAAATTTTGTTTTTTCCTCAAAAATAAAAAATAGAGAGAGAGGAAAAAAGTTTTTTATCACCTCCATTCTGGAAGTGGTTCATTGCTGATAATGTTATTTTGTGCAATTTATCTTTTGATCTTTTAAAAGGTATAAAAATAAGATGCGGGATTTATGTACTTAAAATTTGTAAAAGTGTTCAAAGTTGCTAGAGCCTCCTCTTTATTTAGATAGAAAACGAGAGAGAGAGAGAGATAGATACATAAATGAATAATGAATGAATTTTTTTTGTTGTTAACCACCCCATCAGTAATATATCGGTATTCTTCTGAAAATCTGAGCATGATAACCAAGTTGCTCCTTTAAACGTGGTAAACTTATGAATTTCGAATCCCTCCAGAGAATTTTCAACAGCTGTAAATGTGGTTTTCGCCAAATGCCAGTAACTACATTATGACGTTAACTTGAGCTCAGTCCCATCATGTGTTCTTTATTCCCCCCTTTGAAGAAATTTGAAAGAGATAGCATGAGGTTGTTTTCCAGACGCCAACTGGTGCAGTATGGCCTATTACGACTGTTGCGCCATAAAAATAAAAAAAGCCAACCAGACATCAACATGAAACAAGCTTTTGTCGGACTGTCACATGCAGATTCGTCGCGCACCGGATTTCAAGAGACTTTTATGCTATTTATCTTTTCTCTTTGACAGAAATGTTTCGTGTAATTCATGTTAGCATAACTAAACCAGTCATAACCAATGATCGCCATTGAGTTTGTGTCAAGAAGAATGCAAAGACATGTCACGTGACAGATTTTCATGGAGCTTTTCTCGTGATTCCAAAAATGGAATAATCTCTGCACTGGAGTACTTCCCCTGAAATTCATCCTAATGTCTTATGAGTACACGATAAAAAACACTTACCGTTGTAACAGGCTGAAATCTCGTATGTAATGACGCCTGGGATGTCCAAGTAAGGGTCTTGTATGTGGGTGAGGGTCGAAACGGAATGATGGGACAGTCGGCACACATGTTGACTGGGGTCGCCATAGTCGAAGGACTGACACCTGTAGTTGACGCTGAGGCATTTCTGGCGACACTCTTCCAAAGATTTGACGTCCTGATAGACTGCGTCTACTGTCTTCAAGAGCTTGCCATTCAGTTTGCGGAAGTCGCACAATCGGAGAGATTCTGAAAATGAAATGAAAACAAAATCTTCAGTTGATGTTGAATCGAAAAATAAATTTTTATAAAATCATTTACTTCACGATTTAGGAGTCAGAAGTTGAGAAACCATTTTAAAGCGACGCCCAACAGAAAGTCAGTTCAATGATGAAATCTATTCAAGCAAAAGCCAAATGCTTTGCTGAAGCAGACATATCGTCATTTTCGAAGCTGCTTTGTACCGACTAGATACAGAGGAAGGATTTCACTACGAAGATAACGGTTTACTACGCATATATAAACACACTCACACATTTTATATTATTATTTATCATTAATACAGACTATTTAGCCCTTTTTTCTATCATTAAATTTTCTAAGTACAATATTAATTAGCTGTGAAGATTGGTAGGAATCATAAATAATGGGAAAAGGACTTGAAATATTAGAAAACTAGAGAACGTAATATCACATACATTAGCTTTAAAATAAGATTCAAAGTTATTTCTCGCTTTTATTTGTTTATGGGTTCCCCCCCCCCCTTCTTTTGTTGTAGAATTTTACCTAATAAAAGCCGTCCCTTGTTCAAACGGCAGGGACTGGAAACAACTAGTCCCCAACTGACTTTAGTCAGTAAAGGAATCACTAGTGGACTAGTGTTGTGTTTTCAAGTAACACTCATACATAGAAATATGTAAAAAGAAAAAAAATGGACGTTTATTGCCATGATATTTATTACCGACAATATATAAAGAGGTTTTAACAAACGAACGTAATAGAATTTCAACAGAGTGAAAATGATTAGTTAGTTTGTGAAATTTTTATTTCTTATCTGCTTAAACTCAAACATTTCTGCGTTGAAAAAGGGATTCTTTGAGTTTCCGAAACACGTGTCTGCTATTTTTTAAAATTTGCAAATTTAACGTTGTTTGTCGAACTTTCATTTCATAGCAAACTGGCAGTTTTTTTGTTTTTTAGAATTTAGAAAATGTGTCCTTTGAGAAATTGAATGAATGAGTAAATAAAAAACACTCTCAAACGCTTTGGTCGAACGTTTCCGCTGTCAGAGGAATTTTTTAGTCAACGCTTTTTCTCACAAGCATTTACCGAAGAAAAAAAATCTACCAAGATAGATAACATCTGAATTGCGCAAACATTTTTTTCGGAAAGAAGAAACGTGCCGAGAACATTAAAATGTTTTTTATAATCACACTTGATTACTGTAATTAATTGAAGGAAGAATAAAATAACCAGTTCACCACTGAACACACCCACGGAAAAAATAAAAACCGCCTCCAATCAAATGTCAATTCATTACGCCATAACTTCCAAAACCCGGAAGAAACGACTGCTGCGCCGACGGCGAGAAGTTAAACTTTCGCCCAAAAGCTCCGTTACCCATCCTCTCTGCCTCTGAGGCATCATTTGGCCTCCTAGCTTCTTCCTCTCCAGGGAGAAAATCGCTCGATTCGGTAGCGAGAGCTGCTCTTTATATATCTAGTCATAAAAATTATGTGAGTCTTTATGTCTTTGTGTGATATTTTGGTTCAGTATAAGATATTCAACTCAGCCATTCGAGTTCATGTCAGTGGGACTCCTTTTTTTTTGTTTCCTTTTTTACCTTCCTGTTCACTATGTTTCCCAATCTCACTGCATGCATTCACGTATTAACTGAGGGAGATAATACGGAGAGATATCAGATTGGAAATTTTTAGTGAATGCAAATTATTCAATCAAAGTTTTCTTTTTTTCACAGTGAAACAAGAAAAGATACGTAACACGGCTTTTTGTCTACTCTACTGTAAACGATGACATTATGAAACGTTTTACAAACTTAGTGAAACATACAAAACCCGATTTTAAGCTCAGAAGACATGAGTGTCTGCAAGGGTTGCAATTTCCTCCCTCAGCTTTAAAAAATAAAATAGTATTAATTAAAAAAGGACTTGCTACAAAATACTTAAAAAAGAAAAAAAAAACGAAATACGTCTCGAAAATTGTTAATCTCATATTTATGTCCACGAGCATCGGTAGGGGATGCATAAGGGTGTACTTTCACCCCCTAGCTTTCAAAAATAATAATAAAAATATTTTTTCATACTGATTTTTTTTTTTTTTTTTTTGTATCTACAAAAAATACAAATTTTAAATAAGTGAAATTATATTCATTTTAAGCAAAAGACAAATTAAAAAATTGCAAAAGTATCGTGATCAAAGAAAAAACCTTATAAATTAAATAATTTTAACAAAGATTGAAATACATCTCAGAATTCCCTTAAAAACAAATAAATACATAGAGTTAAAATAAATTAAAAAAATAGCAAATAATAAATCAATTAAAAAAATAAATATGAAAAAAAAATAATAATAAAAAAACTAGTATTTTTTTTTAAATAGTAGTTTAAATACGGGTGTACCCAGTATGATTCTGCCGGTCGGCGCCCTCTCAGGTAGGACAAGTTGCTTCCTATGTACTCGGAAGCATTCTTAATATATTTTTAAAGTTTGAAACTGAGGTATGTGACATTTATGAACTCATTTTCCTGGGCGATATTTCTATTTTACGTAAAAAGTTTTTTTTTTTTTTTAATTGTGAATGTTACGTGCAATTTAAGTAGGAGGCAAGAATAAAAAATAAAACTTCAAACCTAAAATATAATTCTGTGCTGAAGTAACAGGCTTTGTGTAAAAAGCTATTTTCTATACCCGGAGAGCATAATTAAAATGTAATGCAGTTAAAGTGAGTTCCATTAATTTTTTTTCTAAAACCTTCCAAAGTTTTTCCCCTCACCTTCTTGTATTTCTCTGAAATTTGGCTCATCAATTGTTCCCTTTGAGGTAATCAAAAGTCCAAATTATTAGATTTTTATCTCTTTTATGTTTTTATTTATGAGACTTTGATTTTTAGAAAAACCTTTTTTTCATGGATACTTGGACGTAAAATGGACGATAACTCGGCACCAAATATAGATAGAAAGATTTCGCAAAAAACATTTTGAAGTATATTAGCTGCTGTTTAATATGCAACATGACAAATTTCATATAAGTTTTTAGTTTTAAAAAATTAAATTAAGTTTAAAATTTAAATTTCTCAAAAAAGTATAACGATTCTGTTTTTTTTTTTTTTTTTTTAAATCTCAAAAGATTGTGTTTATTTTATCTTCATTTGTGCAAAATTGCAAGTTGGGATCTCAGTGAGATCATATTTGTTTGATTTTTTTAATACAATTTGACTTAAGAAATAATGAAATTTTTCAGATTCTATTTAGTTAAATATGGGGTTCTCTTACTGGGGGATGGTCTCTAGTAAGTAGTAATTAATCATGACTATGCTTGAAATGAGCTGACATGAATTTGTAGATTGGTAACCTCCCTTCCTCCCCTCCACACCACCACTTTTTATCTTTTTTTTTTCTAAACTGTATTAAAAAAAAAAAAAAAAGCTGGTTCGTCAGAGTAACAATCCTAACAAGCTGAGACGCTGCCAAACATAAGTAGTGGCTAAGGCTTATAAATGGGGAGGGGGGGGGGGTCTTAAAAACAAAAACTAAGAGTCAGGAAAACTTTAACTGACAAATAGAACCACACTCATTTGCAGCTTTTTTGGGGGGGAAGGGGGAACTTAGGGTGAGGGGGAGGGGGGAGGGACAATCTGGAATGAAGCTGAACAACATGGAACTCTAACTAGCAAAATTTGTTCGATCTATGACTGCTTTTAATATATGCATAAATAGATCTCGTTACATTACTCTCCTTTACAACAGAAATTAAGAAGAAAACTAGCAATAAAGAAAAGAAAAGAAAAAAAAACCAGCTGCACTCCAGATGTTGTAGAAAGACAGTTAATTTTATGTGGACAGATAAATATGATCTGATACTTTGATTTATTTTTAGTTTAGTGTGAAAAGAATGGAAAAATACTGAAACAAAACGGAGGGAAACACTATTAATTTGCTACAATCTTGGGGCAAACTATTTCTTTCCTCCCTTTAAAATTGAAGGTTGGTGCAGGGGTAGGGGGTGAAATGAATCATAACTCTCATTATCAGATATTGAATAAATCAAGTACACTTTGTGAAGTTAGGATCGAAAAAGAAACACTTGGTCTGAAAAAAAAAAAAAGAAAAGAAAAAAAGAAATATATGGGGTAAAATAACCCTCAATTCAATCCCCAGATGAGGCGTGATACTAGTATAGTGTTAACCGTATGTTTGGGTGGGTGGGAGGAGGGGGGGGGCACTTCGTCTTGCTTTAAAGAAGAACATTTACCAACTTTTAGTAAGTTTACTATTCATTTTGTTTTATTTTATTTTATTTTTATTTTTTTACATTTTGAAACCAGTTTTGAAAAAAAGAAAAAAAAAAGTAGTGGTGCGTTGGGAGAGGGGGGGGGGACTTACCAATCTACAAGTTCATGCCAGCTCATTTCAAGCATCATAGCCATGTTTACTTACAACTCAGTAGACTATTACGAGAACCCCATATTTAACTAATTAGAATCTGAAAAATGTCATAATTTCTTAAATCAAATTTATTCAAAAATTCATAAAGAGATGATCCTATTGAGATCCAAACTTGAAATTTTGCACAAACAAAGATAAAATGCACACAATCTTTTGAGAATTAAAAAAAAATAATAATAATCATCTTACGCTTT
Source organism: Uloborus diversus (assembly GCF_026930045.1). Classification (NCBI taxonomy): domain Eukaryota; kingdom Metazoa; phylum Arthropoda; class Arachnida; order Araneae; family Uloboridae; genus Uloborus; species Uloborus diversus. The sequence goes on from NC_072736.1 coordinate 120,495,274, forward strand.
CTGAGAAATTTAAGTTTCAAATGTAAATTTCATTTTTTAAAAATGAATTTTTTTTATAAAATCAGTTATGTTGCATATCCTATTAAACAGCAACTAATTTACTTTAAAATTCTTTTTACCAAATCTTTCTATCTTTACTTGGTACTGAGTTATCATCCATTTTATGTTCAAGCATCCATGAAAAAAAGATGGTTTCTCTAAAAATCAAAGTTTCATTAAAATAATAATAATAATAATAATAATAATAATAATAAATAAAAGAGAAAAAAAATCTAAAAATTTGGACTTTTGATTACCTTGAAGGGCACAATCGATGAGCCAAATTTCAAAGAAATACAAAAAGGTGAATCCCAGTATAAATTAAGGAGAAAAAAAAAGCATTTTTTATTTTTAAAGAATTTGATTAGAAAACTTCTGATTTTTGGAGAATCGCGTATTCTTCTATGGACTCGCGTATTCTTCTCCGAAAATCCTAATAAAAAACAGTCTTAATAAAAATCGTTCATGGACTGTACAAGCGTAAAAAGTTTCTTTTTAGTTCGACAATTTTAAAATGAAAAAATCCTTACTAGTTTATTACGAGACATAAGAGCCGCTTTCCAAAGGAATCTGAAGATATTCTTTGCAAGCACTATAAATAACGACTCAATGACCCCCTAGATTCTATTCATCATCTGTAGACTCAAAAAATATTTTTATAAACTTTCATGTTAATCAACTGTGGAATTAACAAAAACTGTTATTATCTTTACAAACGATGCTTTAAAAACTAAATACCCTATAGACATTATAAACAACCATCAATTGATCTATCCATTATTTACTAGGACTCGACCGATGCATCGGCCTGGCCGATGCATCGGCACCGATGGTTCAACAATTTAGCCATCGGCATCGCCATCGGCAGCCGATGCTAAATTGCAGGAAACATCGGCCCATCGGCCTTAAAATACATCGAAAAGCCGATGGAATTGGCCGATGTTTTTGAAAAAAAAAGGAGCTTTGCTGTTTTACTTTTTAATACAAAGTAAAGAAAGTTATTGTTTTCATATAAAATTGTTTACTTAAATTTCAGTATGAATTTCTATTTTAGTCACCCCTGAAAGAGTTTTTAATACTGCATTCAGATACCAAACAAGTTAATTATTGCGTTGTTTCTTGCAGCTGGATGCACGTATAAATCTCTCATAAGTCATAACTCTAAGATGGTATAAGCTGTAGAAGATTAAGTTTTCGCATGTGGGGTGTGCGTACGTTTCAGTGGTGCACTTCCTTTTTTGTTTTCGATCGGGTGTTCTGAAAAGCCGGTTTACTCACTTTTTGTAGCTATTAATTACTTATTTCAATGCAAAACTAATCTAGCGTCTCAGTCTGACAATCATTTGGTGATATATTGCCAAATTGGAGATTATGGAAACAAATATGAGATGGTGAAACTGGTTTTTGTGTCATTTTGGTAGATTCCTGTTGAACCGACGGTAATTTTTAATTTTTCAATGCTTGTAATATGAATCATAGTAATGCAGTCTTTTCTGTATCGCTTCGGCGGAGTTACAAGTTTAGGGCCCGTCGAAATACATTTTGGGGCCCTATTTCTCTATCGCAGAAGTTGTGAAACATTTATCATAAGCATTTTGTAACTCCTACGGTGTCCCGATGGTTATCGGACCTCTCGTGCAATTGCAACATTTGCTATATTTTAAATCCGCCACTGCACGTCAAAACAAACTCGGGTGCAAGTTTTAAAAGTTTTTTTCTGCTCCATGTTTATGATTATTTTAAACTCTATTTTTTACGACTTATTTTTTGAATTTTCCGAGAACACTTGCGTGCCCCTCCTCCCACTCCCTCAATTTCTGAAATTAAACTCTAGTTATACTTCTGAGCTCTTTAAATTAACACCCTTCATAAAATTAGAGATTTTTTTTTAAACTTAATTTATTGTTTAGAAATAATTTAGAGTATTAATGTAAGAAATTGAATAAAGACGTTTTGAATGGTGACATAATTCGAAAATCAAAGGGACTTTTGAATTTTTTCTTCAGAAGTGCTGAAGCAGATTAGAAACTCCTCCTGTGATCGATGTTTTTTCTGTTGTAAGTAAATATTTTTATGTATTTATGTAAAATCAAAGAATAATTTATTTTCGTTTTTATAGATACGTTTCAAGGATTTTCTATTATGCAATTGTTTAAATTTCAGAAAATTATTCTTAAATTTAAAAATTTAATTTGAACTTGTTAGCAAAGCTTCATAAAAGATTAAACAATCAAATTGTTCAATATTATGTGTGCAAATATCAGATCAAGTAGTATATTTATTCAGTTATTAACTTGGTGTAAATATTGAGTTTGTTTATTGTAGCTGCGTTTTAAGAACCTCGCTCTTTTTATGACTATTTCTTTTATCAGCAAAACTGTTATAACTTTTATGAAAAATGCAAACTTTTCTTTTCATAAATTTTAAATAAGTACAAAAATATGCCTATTATGATTTAATATTATAATTTACCTGTTACCTTTTTTGTTTAATTTGATGACTAAAAAATGTCTACGTGCAATCTTTTCACTTTAATTGCGTAATTTGTTGACGGTTTCATAGTTTTATTTTATTTTATTTTTTTTTTGAATGATTAAACAACATAATTTAATGTTTTTTAACTATTTTTAGTGTACCTAAATCCATACATTATTACAATATTACTGAAATCTTAGTTATATGTTCAATTAAAAAAGAAAGAAAAAAAATCAATTAGTTATTAAACAGTCTCTTTGTTTTTCTTCCTTTTTTTCTTTTTCTTTTTCTTTTTCCTTTTTTGTTTTTTGGCTGTTGTTCTTGCTCTTTCATCATGCAGCAGTCAAAAAAGGAGAAGCATAACTACACCCTATACATATTGTACGTAGTACGATCCAAAAGTTCGGGGGCAAGCTGTATAGAACTTTACCCAGAATAGTTCACATTACCGAAACACATCCACCTTTAAAAGGTCACCTTGAGGGACTATGTACTTCTGCCAGTGTTCATAAAACTTTTGGAATCAATCCTGGAAGCCATTTTTCGCTACCTTCTATGATGCAGCTTTATCTTCACCTGACGGAAGAAAGCGGTGTCCATGAAAATGTTTTTTTGCTGAGAACAGGTAAAAGTCACACGGAGCTAACTTCAACGAAACGTTATTTTACTTGTTTGTCATATCAGAGCATTGACCAATCGAACCGTGCATCCTCAACATGAAAGTCGCCTTCTTCCCCACGATGAAGTTAAAAGCAGCAGCGCAAGAAGCCTTGCAGGAGGTCCAGGTGTCTTCCAGGAGCAGGGTTGCCAGACATCCCGGATTTCAAGGGACGGTCCCGTGTTTTGAAAAAGTGTCCCGCGTCCCGGGGAACTTCCATACGGGACGGCTAAAGTCCCGTATTCTAGCTGATAACAATATTTTACAGAACGAGACATTATTTTAAGGGGAAAAATAAAAAAAAAATGAAATAATGAGAAATGAGAAAATCATGTGGCAGCAAACAAAAAAAAACCGTTTTCGTTTTGATTTGATTTGTATATTTTTGTTTTGGTGGCCGACCATGAGGAGCCGAATGGTTGCTTCTTCTCTGCTCGTTAACTAATATTGGAGACATATCTCTGCGCATGCGTCATCATTCGCAACGAAAACGATTTTTATACCTTGATAGGCGAAATTTTGTGAGGTTTAATGCTTTGTAGAGATTGAATTTCACCGACGTCTCAAAAATAAGCCCCCCACCCCACCCGTTTTCACTTCTAGAAGCTTGTCCCGTATTTATTGTTCCTAAATCTGGCAACCCTGTCCAGGAGTGCTTCGAAAAGCTATACGAACGTTGGCAGAAGTCGTCCAAGGTGACTATTTTGTAGATAGATGTGCTTCGGTAATGTGAACTATTCAGGGTAAGGTTGTATACAATTTGTCCTGAACTTTTAGATCATACTACGTACGTATGTGTTTTCAACTTACTATTTCATAACGTTTTTGAGTGACGCAAGTTTACGCGCATGAAGACATCACAAGAGAATTTGCGATAATTAACTGAGGAGACGTTCAAAATGGATATGTCGGTCATCTATATGTTCTTAAATACACATGCATGTACAAATGTGCCGGAAAAACTTGTGAACTTTAAACTGGGTGATCGTAAAATAGAAGTTTAGGTCGAAATCTGATTTTTTTTTTTTTTTGTGATTATACGATTCCTTATTCGTAGAAAGAAAGTAAAATAAAATGAATCAGCGATCCTTTAAATTCCTGATAATCTTATCAATTTATTTCTGTTTGATTTTTTTTTTTTTTTTGTTTTTTGCCATCGGCCGACGGCATCGGCAATCGGCCATTTGGAGGAAAATAATCGGCCATCGGTCGAGCCCTATTATTTACATGTTTTATAGCTCTACTGGCATTTTTGTAAACAATACAAGATACCTTGTATATACTATCTATTCTAAACAACCCTTAAACTTCATAAACAAATCATCCATAGACACTTAAAACATTCGTTTTATAAAGTTTCCTAACAATCTTCAATAGATTCTTCAATCTTCAAAAATATGTAAATAATCGAATAGAAAATATTTCATTAGAAAAATATCTTATTTTTTACTTCATTTTAATTTTCATCCCATGAAAAACGAAGTGAAAATTTTCTACCTTTTTTTTTTGGCAGTACAAATTTATTGCAAAAAAATAATAATAATAATAATGTTTCAATGCTTGTTTTATTATAAAATATATTGTTCTTTCTTTACGTACCGTTATTTTCAGAACAAGTTTCTGATTTGTTGATTTTGAAAAAGGTAAGTTATCTTAACCATTTCACTTTGCCCCATATTCCCCTATCCAATTATGTTTGCCATACCTTTACATGCTTAGGTAGGAAATTGTTTAAAAACCTATTCATTGAACCATTGAAGAAGAAATGCTTCTAACGCACGAACTTGAGTGCACGCACCATTTTTATTTTAATTAATTTTATTTATTCATTTTTTTTTTTTTTTTTTTGGAGTTATTAAAATACAAAGCTTATTTAATAGATGTAAAAAGAAGTAGTGTGATGTCTACATCATTTTTACTTCCTTTTACAAAAAAGGAAGTATTGTATTCGCGAAAAAATTTTCACTCAAAAATCGCCCTTAATTTCCATTTTGCTCACCCCCAAATGAATGTTGAGTTTTTTTTTCGATTCGACCACATGCGGAAAAGTGCCTAAGAATGTATAGACACGCGAAATATCCATTTTGACCATCACCGAGGTAATTACAACGACTTTTCTCGTGACGTCTGTATGTATGTGCGTATGTGCGTATGTGCGTATGTATCTCGCATAACTCAAAAATGGTATGTCCTAGAAAGTTGAAATTTGGTACATAGACTCGTAGTGGGGTCTAGTTGTGCACCTCCCCTTTTGGTTGCTTTCGGATGTTCCTAAGGGGGTCTTTTGCACCTTTTTGGGGGGAAATCATTGTTAATTTCGATGTAAACTCAAGTGGCGTTATAATTTGTCGGACACTTGGCGATATATCGCCAGTCTTTTGGTCGCCAAGTTTTGTCGCCAACTTGGCGACAAATTTGGCGGAGTTTTTTTTTTTTTTTTTTGGTTTCAATTTGGCCATTGTTGGTGATATTTAGAGAATAAATATTGAATCACATTAAAATAGCGAATAATGGGGAAATGACATTAAATTGGAGTAAAAGGAAGTCATGTGATGCACACATCAGCTCGTTTTTTTTTAATGTGCTAAGTCTTGAGTGTAAATCAATTAAAACTAATATGACATAAACATCTATTTTCTAACAGTTTTTTTGAGCAATCACGATTGCTTTTTGTTCTCATTTGACTGTTTTTGGCATCTTTTGATTTTTCCCACCGCCACCCTCCGCACCATGACCGTCGACGGGCTCCTCACGATGCTGCACCTATAGCGAAAGCCGTCCTCAGGTTGCATCCATGTCCTACACACACGCGCATACATACACAACTACACACACATGCACACACACACAAACACATACTCACACATACACCTACACACACGTACACACACATACACAAACACATATACACGCGTAGACACACGCATACATACAGACACCCACACATACACACACAAAAACATACACACACACATACACACAACTACCCACACATTCATGCCTGCTCACAGACACAAACACATATGCCTACACACATACCCATACTTCCCCCCCCACACACACATTCATACACACAGCTACACACACACTTATGCCAGCACACAGACTCAAACACACATGCCTACACACACATACACATAACCCCTACACACAAACACATACCCCCACACACAAACACACACACACACCTACACACACTCCTACACACACACACCTACACACACACATACACACATGCCTACATACACGCACACACGAACTCCTACACGCAGACGCGCGTACACAACACTCACTCACACACATACATACACCCACACACACACCCACACACATGCGCCTACACAAACACACACGCGCATACACACGCTCGTGATTGCGAAGAACATAATTTGAATTCAAGATGTCAAAATTCAAATTAATTTTTTTTTCTTTTTAAGTTTATTTGCTTATTTTTTTTTCAAAGATATTCCATTATTGTTGCCGATGAGCGATATGTGACTCAGTTATAGTAAAACAGTTAAATGACCCCAGGCTACGGAAAACCGCAAATATGAATCAATATCCTTCAGCTAGAATATCTGAAACGTTTTTGTGGTTATTTCAAGTCATTTTATCGACATCTTCAAGTTCAGCCAGAACTTTGTAGATAGTCATGCACCAAATGAATTATATGCACAAATGCAGATTACAGCAACAGAAATTCTTAACGTCGGTTAATATTCATTGAAATATGTTTTTGGAATGTCTCCTTTTGTTTTAAGGAAGTTTATTTCTTTTTGAACTTAAATAGTCCATGTGCATGTATGGATGGGTCATTAAACATCATATTAAAACACACGCTAATTCAAAGTTTTGCGTTTAATTTTAAGGTATTGCATCCCGACAGCAAAAGTGACACTACTTAGAAAAGAAAAAAAAAGGAGAAAATCACAATTTTATGCAGTTCTGCTTTTTAATATTACAATAGTCTCAACACTTTTATAATGTTATCAGGGGTACCCCAAAATTAAATTTTTGGGAGATCGGAAATTCTCAATTTTCCGAATGGAACACCAAATTTTCCAGAATGATGATAATTTGGCCAAAAGAAACTCAGAATGGTGCCAAATAGAACTCCAAATTTCGCCGAATGATGATAATTTTGCCGAATCGTCAGAAAAAATTTGCCGAATAAAGAAATTTTTTTAAGTCTCCTCTCGTGACCTCCCATCGTCCCTCTGGATGGCATATTTTTCCGTTGGTTTTTGTATTTAAAATTAATAGTGAAAACTTAAAGTTTGATTTTTTTTTAAATTGCGGAATTTTGAAGATGTATCACTATTAATTACATCGTTTTTTATATACATCACCACGCACCTGTCATATAAGCTAATTTTGTACATTTTGTAGCAAGAAAGCGCATTAAGTTTAGATCTGAAGTCAATTATTAATACATTTTTGAAAATCTTGAGTTGTGTTATTTCTGCAGGGGTACGACGTCACATCTCGGAGATAGTGGGAAATTGTAATTGACGAAATAGGCTTGTTTCAGAGCAATGTCGAGAACAAAGCCTCCTTTTTCGTATAAATTAAATTTTGATTTCAGTAAAAAAAAAAAAGAAATACGCAAATGAAAATAGTTCGCTGAACAACCAATATTGCTTATTATTGTTCTCACTTACGATGTTCCCATCCTTTTCATAACAAACAGACAAATAATTTGTAGGAGCTATTAATACATTGTATATACTATTTTCTGATCGTGAAAAGTTGTATAATTTAAAGAAAAAAAGAGCTGTATTCTTCTGTCACACGTAGTAATTTTTGCAGGCGATAAATCGTTTCACAACTTTTTGTTATTTTTTTTAATTAGCTTTGATTGTTCTAGATTTTCTTTAAAGAATGGTTCTCCACACGAAAGCCATGGAGTACTATTGTGCCCCCCAAATAAATTATATCTTAGTTTCTTGTTTTAATAAAATGGGAGGGAAAAAAAATCGTTTTTATTTCCTGATTCAACAAAGCAATGAAAAAACATTCCATACTTAACATTTAAACAGTTTTTGCTGCAATCTTTCTTAAGTTATTTTAAATTTTATAATTTTTAAGAATAAGTATTTACTTGTTCTTTGTTTAGGCAAATGCTGGGTCACTATGTCCTTGATTTTCTCAGGAATTCAGGAAAATTGGCGCTTCTGTTCTTTGTCCACTTTCTATGGACATTATGGATAAGACCACTGACTTCGTAGACATTCTTTACAAATAATTATGATTTTCTAACTGTGTAGGTGATAGGTAACATATCTCAAAAATAAATATTGTTCTATCAGCAATCACCTGTTTACTACTTGTTCGGATAACACTCAATTTGGCTACAGCTACTACGTTTTGGTGTGCACATTTTGTAAATACTACTCGATAAATTCGACTAAGAAATTATTATGGACTTATTAGATATGTTAGATAGATAAATAATTCACAGCTGATGACAGGGAGGACTGCAAGTTTTGGAAGTAAAACTGAAACCGAGACCTTTGTACTCATTCGTCCTGAAACGATGGCTGAATTTCCTCAGTCATTCTAGTAATCATGTTGCAATTTATTTTGAAACCAGAATTAATTTTGTGGTCAGAACGAATTAAATTTATTGATGAAAAATATTTTTTTGTTCTATGTTAATGTGCTATGTACATATTTTTTCCCCTGATAAGTACCATCTAAAGATAATCATCATCAAATAAAATTATTTCCCAGGAAGCATTCAACAATCTTGAATCTAAATCATGTAGCTGGATTGCATTGTATGAACTACCTAAGCCATAAGCAGAATTTTAATATTCCTTCTCCAGAGCTTTCCAATTCAAGAAATGCATTTTAGTCCGGTTCGCTTAATCCTAATTCACTGCTGACCAACAAAGAAGGAAATAAACAATAAATAACCCCGTGAATGGTCAGAACACTCGCCAGCGGCTGTTTGGAATGAGCTTCAGAAATACATCCAATAAGATAACCATTAAATGTTACGACCGAAAATATGAACCAAAAGCACACCAAATAAGGAAACTTTCAATCCACCATCAGTTTTCGGCGAAGATTCATCCACGAGACAGGTAAAAAACATCCCGGGGCGTCATCCACTTATTTCCGAGGTCTTGACCTCTGAGTTGGCATTCCTTCGCCTTGACCTTCTAGATGTTCTCTCTCTCTCTTTTTCAAAAAGTTTCTTTTTCTCTTTTGTGTTGTTTCTTCCACCGACGACTGACTGACCTGGAGGACTAGTGGTGCCAAAGACACAGTTCGTGAGAGGTTGACCTCTGCCGTGGTAACTAACGGTGGATTCCCGCTTTGTGGATGTGGTTTCACTCGGCGCTAATGAGGTACACCTACTCCTCAAACAAACCTCGGTTATTTTTGGGCTAATGAAAGAGAGAAGAGGGGTGGAACGGGCATGCAAATGTGTTTGCAGTTCAGTGGAACACATTTCAGTGTCATTCTTTTGTCAAGAGGGACAAAGGGCAGCGAGAAATTTCTAATTTTTTGCCCCTTTTGTATTTTTAAGCGAAATAAAATGCTCTCTCTTTCACTAGCTAATTGCATTATTCCTACATTTTTTTCAAAAAAAAAAAAAAAAGAAGAAGTCGGATTTAAGAAGAAGTCGGATTTTCGTTTAGTCAATTTACATTGTCTGGGGAATTTGGAAACTTCCATGCTCGGGGTGTTGCCAACTTTCAAATGTATTCTGTCTAACTAGTAAATTGTTAACTATTTCGAATTTCGAAACCCTTAGAATCAGGGGCGCAGTGAAGAGTGTTAACTTCCCAGAATACTTAGTTTTAAGCTATATAGGGCTCATCATAATGTGTTAATTTTATCTCAATATGTATGGATAGTACGCGTACTAGATCGCATACTAGTCGATTCATACATGCGCTGACATGTATGAATAGACAACTCGCGCACAAAGCCTCTAATTAATTTCCCCTTTCATGGGCTTTGGAAAGATTACTTCCCATAATCCCATACGAGAAACAAATGACCCATGAAAGGGCTAATATTTCTTTATATTTTTTAGTTAATGAATGTCAGTCGACTAGAAACTGTGCTTTTAATTTTTTAGAACTTTTATTTTGACTCGGAGATTCCCTAGAGGTGCATTTTGGAACCTCGAAGTTCTGCGGGACACAGTTATGCAGTAGGATCTATTACATCAGAGGTGGCCAACCTACGATCCGCGAGCCATGTGTGGCCTGCGAAGCTGATCCATATGACCAGTTTATATGTTCAATAGTGCAAATCGAAAACGATGTTATGGAAATTTCCAAAACAATCAATCAAGTTCATTCGGTATTAAGAAGGATTGTTGTCAATTTGGACCCAGAAATCAGGCATTGGTTTCTAAGAAACTTTTAGAAACTTCGCATTAGTAAAATAATTAGATGAAGTAGTGATAAAAAGTATTTGTTTAGTAATTTTTTCTTTCCTTTTTTCTTTGTTTCCCTGCATTATCCAGACAATATTTATGTATTGTTAAACTTTGTATGTGTTCTGGCCAGGGTCCCATGATGGGAGGTCAATGTGACCTCCCGAAAATTTCCTTATTCGGTAAACTTTGACGATTCGGTAAATTTTGATTAATATATGCAATATTGCAATTTTAAATGTCTCTTTTCATTAGGTGTACTTATGTGTGTATACCCGTATTATTCGGCAAATTGAGAATTTTCACCCTCTCAAAAATTAACGTTCGGAGCACTCCTGGTTCCAACCCGCGAGATTCATCTTAAATTGGGGTGCGGCACTCGGGGAGAAAAAGGTTGGTCCTTACTGTGTACATGATCAAAACTTAGAGATGAATTTCTCTACCACTGTTGGTAAGTGACAACGATCAAGAATCAAAGCTGATTTAATTGAAAATCAGTTGTTATTGCGAGACTACTTTCCTATTTGTTCTAATATTAAAATTGGGCACGATAGAAGTTTTAATTTCTCGTAAGGAGTGGTAGTGAAATGTAGTTCTCCAAGATGTAATAAAAGATGCAAGAAATTAAACAATGAAGAAGTTTTGTTTCTACGAGACAGCCAAAGTTGAAGTTTCAGAACAGGGAAGGATTTAACGGTCTGTTTAGGAAATAACTTCAACTCAAAAAGTTTATGACTTTGCGCAATTTTATTAATGTGAATATTAATCTCTTAAATCACATTTCATGAAAAAAAGGATAAATTTTCATGGCAGTCAACATCTGCTTTTGTTGCATAATTACTTTTTATTAAATTTGCAATTATCAAAGAAAAGAAACAAAAATACCATTAGGAGTTCTATTGCAGATTTAAAATAATGACTCTGATTTTGAATCAATTAATGGGAAAAATTTTATATAAGACTGAGATAAAATTTCCCGTGAGAATTTTTTCTGCGAATCTTAACCCATTTTCTGTCATTCAAAATCGCTGATGTATTACAAAGCTACCTATTTATTTGGAATTGATGTGAGAAGATGTTAATGGTAGACTATTTCTATTTCGGTAGAAAATGTGCTTCCTTTTTTTTTTGTTATGTCTTATTGCCAGCATTAAATTGGTTAGTGGAAACAGAATAATATATATAGGGCTTGAGATGACGCACTTATTACGAAATCTTCTCCAGGATACATAGATAAGATGGAAATAAATTATATGCTTATTAATGTATATTCTCAAAAGTCCTTTATGCTTTACTTCTAAAAAAAAGTTCTTAAATTTATCGTCGCTCTTAATCTAGAACTTAAAAAGGCTACAGAAGACATGCGGGATTTGTGTTTCGTATTTTCTCAGATCTTCACCTAGAAAATAGTTTTAATTAAATACATTTAAACGCTGAAAATTCGAAAAAATATCAGTAAATTCGTAAAATTCCGATACTTTTCAGGGTTTTTATCATGAAGTTAATGACTTGTGTGTAAAATATACTGTAGTTTTCAGTTTTTTTAATGATACAAAAACCTGGACTATGGCAAAATCACTTGAAAATCACCTAGCTATGTTTGAGAGAGAGGTTTCGAAAAACATTCTGGGTTCAGTGAACATCAATGCTATATGGGGGCAAGGATACAATTTTGAGCTGTAAAAGTTGTAGGTTTGCACAGTAGTGAGTTGAAGATTGCCGAATAAATCATTAGAATGAAACCCAGCTCCACAACTTTCAGAGTTTTTTTAATTTAAATTAATTGGTATTCGTACCCATATTATAGTGTGTCAGGTCCAGGCCAAGGTGGGTTGACTGAGGTAACGAGGATTTTAAAGCATTTGGCATGCCCTGGTGAAGAGGAGAGCGGAAAAGAAGGAGATTCTGAAGAAGGTCTTGTCCCACAATGGGCTGCTGTGTCAATTCGCAGTTCTGGAGCTTGAACACGACATCGTACGGTGGTTTGAGAAATTAGCCAAAGAGGTAAAACATTCCTATTTTGAGCGGACAAGGCAGTTTTCTCATTAGACAGATATGTAACCTGTCCAATATGTAAGTGACCCTATGTAAGTGAACCCTATGTAAGTGGGTTGGTCTTGGTTTCATTTCTTTCAGTTTTCATTAAACCCAGTTTGTAGCGTCTCCCATAATTAATTTATTTCAATTGCAAATGAAGGAGAATTTTTGTTACTTACATATTTATTTAATCACACACAATGTATTTATGTTGCCAACACCGGCAATATATGAAATCATGCATTGTATAAAATGTCTGAACCACGCATTCTCAAGAATACCGAATTTCATACACTGTCAGACATATACATAAAAAAGAATATTGTAATAATGTGTAATTATTTATAGAAGAGTTAGGGGAAAAAAACCGAACAAGATGTCCCTGTTAGGAAAATTTTAATCCAAATGTTTATGTAATTTCAAGTAGTCTATGTTCGTCATTTACGCATTCTATATCTTTTTCAAACTGTTCTAATGTTGATAATCTTATTCTGAGAAAAAAAAAGAATGATTGGATTTGATAAGGAATTTAAACTGTATAGAGTGAAGGCAAAAACATTTATTTACTTGGTATATGTTAAAAAGTAAACAATAAAAGCGAACATAAAAATAATTAGAACGTGTAACCAAATGAAAATTAGGGAACGAGCCAGCTTCTTTTGTACTAAAACTATGTATGGGTCGTTGCAATGAATTAAAATTATCAACAATCTCCTTAAAAGTGGAGTCAGGAAGAGGAAAGTAAGCCCATGAGGTAAAGTGGAGGTGAATTGAAAAATACCAATTTTCCCTTTTTAAATTGAATTGATTAGTTAATTCTTTTTTGAAGACATATTGAGATTATAGCACAGGGGTTCCCAAAGTAGGTGCCGCATGGAAAGGCGAAGGGTTCCGCGAAGTGTCCATGGTTTCAATATGTATATACCATTGAGATAAACTAGGATGCCGTAAAAAAATGCTTATTATTCAAAGAGTGCCGCGAATCGGAAAAGTTTGGGAACCCCTGTTATAGCCAATATTTTTATTTTAGTTTTAGAAACTGGTACCAAGTCCTTATAAGCTAGTTATTTATGCTGATTGCGTATGGTATGTATGAGCAAGCTGCTGATGAAATTTTCTCTGGAATCATTATTAACCGGAGAAACTTCTTAATTTTGGTATGTCTCTCCCACCTGACCCTACTCTGTTACGAAATTTTGACAAAAATCACCTCACAAAGATTTCGTCTAGTCAAGTTAACTTTTTCCCACTGACATTCTTCAAACAAGATTTTCATCCGTAAGAAAATCTCCAACAAAATGATTTTTGGTATCACTGTGTCTCGATCTCCATTAAAAGTTTCAATTTTTGATATATTCCGTCGTACTCCTCAGCTAATTCAATTTCAGGACGGCAAAGTGAGAGATCGTGACAAATTACCCAAAATCTGATAGAAAAAAAACCCGTAACAAACAGGTACAGCCGAGCTCGTCTGCGTTTCGCTGAGCAAGTACAATAAAGCTAGTGGACCGTGCCCTGCAAAAATTTGAACTTCTCCAAGACCTTTTTCCTCAACATCGTAAAGATATCCGGTGCCGATTGTCCGACAAAGCCACGAATATCTTCTCCTTAATGGATTCCAACACACGAAATAAACTGAACTAAACTGCTATCTTCCTGAGCGCTCTTGGACACATTGTTTATTTCCAATGTCTTGAGACGGGGATTTTCTTTTCTTGTTTTTATTGAATACCGTTACACAACACAGGAAACGAGATATGGGATTCAATAAGCTCCTTCCTTATTGTTCCGTAGAGGAGGGGGTTATGATTGTAACAACTAATCTCTTCACCTGCTGACCAAGGTTAGAGCAACGTTAAAATAAAGAAGAGCTGGAAAAAAATAAGGTTAGCAAGAAGGAGGAAGGGAATTTGATCTAGAAAAAGCGTGGGGTAAGTTAGAGTGGGGTAAGCGGAACAGGTTTCATAGGTGCTTTCTTTGATGCTTGCTTCCCCGTGGGCAGTTGTGGATGTGTGTGTGTGTTTTTTTCTTGGCAAGTCCTTGGGCGAAGCGGTCATGAGGTGAATAATGGGGATTGCTCCTCAGCCCTTTTCCCACAGTTTCAACTGATCCTACCTAAAGATCACCGTTCCTCAAATGCTACCAGTACGAGGAAAATAATTTAATTACTGTTTGTTTTTCCATAAAGGTGATTAAAAATGTTTTTAGATTAAGTTAAGTTGAGGACGGTGTAAAAACAATATGTTGTGGGAATTGTTTTATTTTCATTTGATATTTTCAAAACTAATTACAACTTGAAGCCGAGCCGAATTTTTAAATAGGCAGAGTAAGTTGCAGCTTATGACGGCTAATTTTATCTTTTTTTTTTTTTTTTTTCATTTTTACTCCCCTTGGAAACAAAATATGAGAAAAACTTGATTCTCTGTGACACCCCTTCCTTTTTAATGAATAACATTTTCTTTCAACCAGCTTATTCTATTTTTAATCTCAGGTATTTTTAATGGCTAGAGGTGAATTAATATCTTGATCTCGCCCTGCATTTGTCTCGTCATTGCAGTAAATAAATAAAAACGAATAGATTTTTTGAAAATAAAAAAGCATTTTTGCATAAGATTGATCTTTTATTTTTGGGAACGTTTCTTATGGAGTTTTTTTTTTTTTTTTTTTTAATTTTATTTTCAAAGTCAAAATGGGTTTGCTTCTGTTGACGAGATAGGTGTGGAAGATTTCTAATCCCCCCATGGACGACATAGAGCTAAATTCGGTTCTGTGGTTGTATTCTCCTATGATCGAATCTACTCCACTGGTAAATAGATAATACACAATCCATCTCTCTCTCTCGTATAGTGCACTATTTTGCTTTCATTCATAAAAAGCAGATATGTGCCACCCTTCTTGTTGGCTGTTTGTTGGATCTAATTATTATCTCTTCTGTAATTGGCTATGTGGTAGCGCCTCATTTGATTTGCATGTTATGTAGAGAAATGTGGATATTAATTCACTGTTCAGACTTAAAAATGCGAATCGGAGTACATTAGATACCTAAAGGTATTTTTTTAAACAAATAAATAAATCTTTTATTGCATTTTCTGTAAATTAATTAAAATGATTAACACAGATCCCCTAACAAAAAAAGCCTCTATTATCTTACTACTCTCCAATTGACATTATTTCCCACTTCAATTTCTTTCAACCATAGTGATAATTCATTCAATAGATATTTCGAGAAATATACAGCTAATTGATCCAACACGAAAATAATTAAGAATAAATTTGCAGCTGTTTTTCCTATTGTAACAATCTTCTTTCAAGCATCCTATAAGATCCTATAGCCCCCCCCCCCCCCCCCATCCCGATTTAAGATGTTTACAATATCTTCGACGTTAATACCATTGCCACTTCCTATCGTTCTTCCCAACCTCCTGATTAGCATAATGGCAAACTGCAGCAAGATGCTATTTGCTTTCGAAGGACATAGTGCTTAACAGACTGCAATAACAAGACCCGTTAGTGGACACTGAGAATGTCATACAGTTGACTGGAGAAATTAGACCTTCCCAATTTTTGGGAACTGCATCTTTGCTCGTTTTACATCTGAACATCTTCTATCTTGTTTAAGATTTGTAAACGAAGGATTTTTTTGGAATCCTCATCTCGTTTTGTATTCTTTGATAGTTTCTGACCTCATGAATCTGATCTAACCCAATGAGTCAATGACTAACCAGTTAGGGCCATATAGCAACGACAATAACTTTTATGAAACTTTATAACGACCGTGTCTTAACTTCTAACAGTTGGCCCTGTCACACTTAACCGTAGGACTTATCCATTAAACTACACTACCTATCAATCATAAGACAATTAGTTAATGCAACCCAAAAGCAAGTTATTACATAATATGCGAGCAGTAAGAGTTCCGTGACAACATTCTGATGATAGTTCTAACAAGAGTACCGGTCAAGTGAAGTGTGTCCACCAACTGTCTACTTCACTTCAGCATCGTGTGTGCATTTAATAGACTTCAATTAACCCTCACGTATTCAAATTAGATGGCATTAAGCAAAAGCTGTTTTACGATTCCGAAATTCAATTATTCTTCATAATGATGTTCGGGAGAGGAAATGAATCATTTGTGCATTGTGAATTCCGTCGGTTCTGCTTTGTATAGGCCCTTTCCAACAGGAATATGTATCATTTATGTTAAATCACAGAAATAACTAGCTAAGGTGCATAAAAATACCTGATGTGGACATCGCATTTCTTCCTTGCATGCCTATTAAAACACAAATATATGTCTTTTTTAAAGCTAAAAAATTATTTCTGTTGAAATTTGAAAAACTAAATGTAATGTTTCAAGATTGTAGAACTTTATAAACTGCGTGCAGTAAAATAATGAAAAGGTAGCAGTACTTGTCGTCTACATTCTCCAAATGGTATGAAAAGTTCACTTAACAACAGCTCTACAGAGATGGATTCAACGATTCCTTGAAGAAAATAACCTTTTGCGGGAAACCGCTTTTGAAAAATGCAATTTATACGTATGTATAATATACGCAGGTAGTTACGTACTTGGGCTAGTAGCTGAGCAGTGGAAACACTTGTTTCGTTTGCAGCAGGTCAGGAGTTCGACTTTCACCGGTGCTCTGAGAGTTATTTCTTCTCTATTGTGATAAATCTTTCTTGTGCCGTCTTGTTTGTAAATAAAGTAATTGTACTGTGTGGTGTGTTGTCTTACTAGAGAAGTTCTTCCTTTCTGTGAGACAACCTTACCTCTCTTTCTCACACATGTGGACCACCACGGCAACAAGCAAACATACGAAAAGACGCAAAACTCCTGAAATTTTTTTTGGAAATGGGTGATAAAGATACTTTGTTGTCCTTATGTTTGTGATCTTTTATATGAAACATGGTACTAAGTTACAAAGAGTGATTTTAGTCAATAAACTCCTCCTCTCACCCCTCTCCGTATATGGGCACTAGGGCCTTCACAGTGGAAACAGAGTGAAAGTGTTGACTATTTAATTGGGACCTGATATAAATTCTGGCAACCATGTTATTGTCACTGAAACAAAAACGCTGTTCTCCAGTTACACCAGCTGTAACCGCTACAAAGCATCAGTAGTGCTGTATATAGCATATATACGAGTATACCAAATGTGAGTACCAGGAAACGTAAGAGTATTCTTCACTGTGGCAACGTTCGTGTCACCCAGACTGATATAGTCCAAGGACCACGTGATAGTCAGGCCCTAAGAGAATCAACTGATTTTGCACGCATCATTACTTGTGAACCGTTGACAGACATCACTCAGCTCTTAGTTGCTGATATGGTTTTGTTTGCCATCAGTAGCTTAACAAGATTAATCGTTTTAATTCCAACAAACACAAGACTCGATAGACCTTATTCAGAAAATGAAGGTCACAGCAGCATCGAAATTGAGACCCCAGAGCTAGTGCAAAACGTTATCACGTGCGAGAGAGACTGCTAAACAATGCAAATCCCTCTGAGTTTGCATGCTATCGCCATGACCTTGAAAGAGAAAAAAACACCCACGACTTGCACCTGGAGGTTTATTTTCGAAGATTGAAGATAGAACAACGTACAGCGGTGCGTTTAATGGAGCATGCTTGGCTTCTGGAAGGGTGCACCGGACCGTAGATGCGCGACCCAGTCCCCAGGAGGCGCCTTAATCGCAGAACAAAAGAAATCCAGAGATTATTTGGGTGTCTTCTTCCTTTGTTTTTAGGTCGGAATTGGAACTGGAGAAGCCGCCACGCATGCCCATAGATCACGCGATTCGAATAAAATATGCACCACTGATGGACGATCGATATTGAAGTCACTGGGATAAAAGGTGAAGAGTCGGAATCTGGACACTTTTTTTTCTGAGATATTTCCATTCTTGGGTGCCATTATGTATGCACGCGATGGTTGGGATTGACCTTGGGAAACAATGTCACTGGAGTAAGGAATTACATGGGGAAGTATATGACAATGCTTGATGTTTGACAAGTATTCTCAATATTTTTTGCAACCACTGACCGATATATATCTTGGATTATTGATTTCGTACGGTCCGTTGATGGAGATATGAATAATTTTTCGGAATTGAAATGGTCCATTTTACTTGAAAGAATATAGATTATATAGCTCAAATAAAATTAGTTTTATGACTTTTTTTTTATTTGGAGCAGTGGTAAAATCTTTCATTTGACAGCGGACATAAAATGGTAGCAAACTTTTTTTTTTTTTGCATTTATGGTTAGTTTATTCACAACTGATGCTATACAGAAACGAAGGCAGAGTGTTTTGGTAAGCTCATTTTTCATAAAAGTAATGTTTTTTCGGTAACTTAAAAGGGTGTTTATGGCATCATTTTATCTTAACTATTTTTGCGTTAGACTTCGGATAAAAAATTTCTTGTCTTGCATGATAGAAAGTCGTTTCCTCAAGAGGAATCGCATGCTAAAGAACCTTGGTAGTTGTCAAGTTAAAAACCCGTTGTGCAACGTCATGGTGAATCTGATTTAACAGCAAAGAGATTTTATTTCAAGGTGGTGCTAGCAACTCATGCACACTTTGCAATTCTAAGAATTGATGCTGAAAAAAAGCATTGGAACATTTCAGCTAAAAATATAATTATTAATGAAAGAGCGTTTTCCGAAATATAATGTAATGTTCAAAATTTTAAGAGGTTTCAGCTCACGCTCCTGTAGTAATATATGTCACTCAGAACCAAAATGCGTCGGATTTGAGTGCTTACTGTTCAGACTCTAGGTATTATCTGTAAAAATTATAAGCAATGGAGCTTCATGAGGGAAAAAATCAACTATGCGATGTGTTTGGCTTCAAGCACCTAGTTTGAATTGCCACCAATTTTCATTAAATTAATAGTTTTCAGTTATAAAACGAAACTAGTCGTAAAGAGTTATAAACAGTCAATTGACTACTACTCACCATCCACGCAGTTGCTTTCCAAATAGTCGATACTGTCACTGGCTTGTGAGAAATGTCTTACAGAGGCTGTATGGCTCAGGGATGTACGGTCCTTGTCGTTCAAGAAACACTCCCCTGTCAGACGATTGTAGTTGGCGGATCGGCAGCTAAATTGTGCCTCATTCAGGCAAAGTTCCATGCAGGCTTCACGGGACATAACAATGGCAGAGCTTCGCGAGAAATCTCGCAACTCGTAATCAGTCACTCGCTCGAACATCCAGTCACGATTGCAACGTTTGCTTCCTGCAAAAGAATGAACATCATGAGTTTGCTTTTTTGCAGAAAGTAAAATCAATGTCAGTGAATCAAAGGTGTATTAGATGGACATCTAGCTTGGCAATATAATAGAAGATATATTGTTGAACAGATTGATCAAATATAGCGAGTTGTTGTTCTGAGGCGACGATATAATCATCATCGTTAATTGACTGTTCGATAAAGGTCTGTTATAAGTTTTACCATACGGTATGCTCTGTTCTTTAAATCTTCAATTTACTTAAGACTAATTCCTCAATTCGTTAGGTAATATTTAAAAGCTGACGATTTCCGGTGAGCTTGATTCCCCCATAAATACCATCTCAAGATCGCAGAAGTTCGCGAAAGTGCCATTTCCTTCAGTTCAATGATGCTGCCATCTCAGGCAATAGAGGTAGGAGGAATAGGAGAGATATTTGAGAAATGGCCATGTTGAAAATAAACGAATTTAATCCTCAGGAGACACTATGACAAGATACTTTTTGGGAAATTAGGTGACATTGGAGACACATTTGGTTGTTTGTTGTTATCTTGTCCAAGTAGTGTAAAGGAACCAAATAGCGCCCAAGGCGTCCAAATCAGTCCCAGCAATGTCAATGACCTTTGGTGAATATAGCAGTTGATAGTCTGTGGGGTTTAGGTCTACATATATCGTAGAGCTTGGCCAGTATATCATAGAAAGACATTTAAAGACATGATTTGGAGAAAGTTGAGCATAAGGACAGTGAGGACAGATCCTTTTGGGAATCTATTAACCGAAATTAGAAAGTTAGTTCTCTACGGCCATCATGGTAAACCTAAAAGTTTCACACCCTGTAGAACTCAGAAACTAAGGTTTTATATAAAGACGGGCCAGTAGGGTTAGCTAAAAAAAGAGGCGTTTAGCAAATTGCAATAATGGAAAATAAAGAGTTTCAGTCATTTGGTATCATTAAAGTAAAAGACATTGACAAGTTATTCAAGAAATAACCTATTGGAAATAAAAGGGTTCAGTTCTCTAAGGTCATTACAATAAGAATATTTAAAACATTTGCACATTATAAATTAAAATTAAAATGCAGTTCCTAAAAGCAATTATAATAGTAAGAAAAAAACTAGGAAAAGAGAAATTATTAATTTAAGTGTTGAAACGCAAATAACATGGTTTGAAAAAGTCTTTTGAGAAATTACTCTGCGGAAAAAGAAACCTTCTAATCCTTTTTATGCTCTGACAGCTGTAAATAAATTTTAGCGCAAATAAATACGTACATTTTATAAAAAGTATAGTCTATAGTTCTCTTACGAAGTTATTGTTTAAAAAAAATATTGAAAATTTAGATTAGTAAGAGAATAAAAAAAAAGTGATTCAAGGTTATAAAGGGTGTGACTTTCGGGAATCGCAGGCGACAGACAATAAAAATCTTGCTCTGTTAATCTGTTAATTAATGTACATTTAATTACTTTTTTGTTCTCAATTCCTTATGAAAGCGTATTTACTTTTATTTCTTTTTCATACTGCATGTGGAATAAAAAGTATTTTTATTTAGATGGTAGTTTAATCCAAAGACCCCATTTCGTGTATTCTGATCATAAGAAGTAAAAAATATTAGGTTTAAAACTTCCATAAAAAGAATGAGACAATAAGTGTGAAACGTTTTCACTTCTATTTATAGCAGTCAATGTCCTCAAACAAAACGATCCCCTTAAACTCTTTAATAGCAGGCATTAGATGCAGATGCAGAATGCGTAATTTTATGATGCCACTTAAATAAAAAACTTTTCCGAAAGCTGCAACACATATTCAGTTTGTACCAACTCGTCTTCCTGTCAAAGCTTCAACTCGTACGTTTCCGCAATAAAGAATAAAAAATAGAGACTCTCAACCCTTTTATCGGCTGGCATATAACAATTCTGACCATTCCGTTTTCAATAAATAAGTAAAGAAATTGGAGATTCACTAAAGGGATGAATACTAATTCTGGTATTCAGACAGTGGAAATATATTTGAGTCTTTTCAAGACCACTAAGTATAGGGTAGAGAAAAACGACTTGAATGGGATTTATCAGGGCGTGAATTGGGTTATTTGAGTGAAAAGTTGCCGTGCGAGGTATATTATTGGGAAGAAAACGCTTTGCATTAACGAAACATTTCAGAGGAACTTCAGACGAGCCTCCATGCCTCGCCATTTTGATTTAATCACTTTGGTTACTTCGTCGCGCTATGAACGTTCAAAATGCGGTTGCAATTTGATCAAATTTTTAACTTATAGACGAAGTGTAATTTCAGTACTAGTGGCTCTCAGCTTCGTGACACTCATTCAAGGTTCATAAATAATCTTGCTGATTCTAATAAACAAGGACAGTTATATAGTATAATTATTCATTGGTGAAAATAAATGCATAATGCCAATGCCATACAAAATAGAGATCGAGTTAACGCTAGTTCTTTGCATCATTCAAGTAACGTAGCATTATATGAGGAGTTGATAATGATGTTAAACTTCTTTCTAGCCACATCATGGTGAAATTAAAGCAAAAGTGGTAACTAAGTTTGGCCAATCGGTGGAAATTTCATTCCACTCACCAAACTGTAGCAATAACACCCGCTTTCATGCGGACAGCCGAAAAAAAAAAAAAAAAACCTTAGAGCCCGCTCTAGTTTTTATTGTTTCTCTATGCTTTCTTCCGAACGACAGGCATGGCATTTTCCATGGCATGGGAAAAACATGTGATTTTCACCCCGCTATATGGCAACCTCAAGGCTTCATGTGAACAAGTTGAGGAAAGTACCAGGAGTTGCTGGATGGAAGTACAAAAGTTGGCAACTTCAATGTATGTTTGTAGTTCCGATGTTTAAAATATTTCTATGTACAGATACACATCACTGAAGAAAAGCAAGTTCACTGCCCACTGACCACGTGATTTTTTAAAACTCTACTTTTATTTCGCAACAAAGCTCAATGCCCGTCCTTGGAGGCAGACACAAAAGGATTCCCATGCCATCACCTTCACCCATTCCCAAATCTGCTTTTAATTTTGTTTGATCTTCCGTGACACGACACGTGAACTTTCACATTACCATCATCTCCGGCAACATGTTTCCGTACACCATACCTACTCTGTATCTCGTCCGTTGTCAAGGGAACAATGAAAATTCGGTTCATTCACCGCATCTGAATTCCAATTCGTGTTGTTTGACAGAAACTGAGTTTTTCCTGCGAAATGTAAATTGATGCGTCAAACACAGCTTGCAGGAAGAAAACTTCCCCGCTTCGTCTTGTTCGTCTTGTTGGTCATTTCTGTGCCATTATACTCAATTGAACAGGGAATTTTTTTTTTCAAAATCAATTAAAACAAATTTCGAATCATCAAGATGCATTAACTTTTTTTTTAAGGAAGTGATCTTGCAACCATCATAACGAGTAATGATTATCGCAGAATTTGCAGTTGCAATCCTCTTAGATTTCCAGAAAAGAGAAAAATTGCTCCAGAAGTCCAACTAAAACAAGTCTTCGTTTTTAACGTTATTCCAAACAGATCTTCTGCAGATCAACAAGTGTTTTATATGCAAATTTTGATGACAGATCTTCCCTGCGCCCGAGTGACTTGCGTAAGGATATCCATGGACATTGTTGTCTTTTGAATCCTTCGCTTATCTGCACGGGATAATGCAACTTATGAATTTGTTATGAGTGTTTCTTTTATCGAAGAAACTCTTTGAGGATAACTTATTTTACGCTTTCCTGACACTCTAAGTGGATTATGGCCATAGGTTCTATTGTAAATACTATTTACCTTGACAGGTCCTATCAATGCTCCATTTCTTAAACAGCCTACAAGTGTCCAGTGTATTAAACAATGCCGCTGACAGCAAAAGTGGTATAGGTCAATGAATACAGATTTTTAGTAATTGAATGGTTTAACAGTCACTTTTGCATGAAACGCTGCTGCTATTTCATGTTGCGATTACTGTCAATCAGCAAATGGTTGAACCTATATTTATACCAGTTTCGGATGAAATAGAATGAGGTTGAAATTAATTTCTGGTGGTTTAAATATGTAAATACAGGTTATGAAACAATAAACATACAATCATCTCTATTCTCAACGGCTCATTAACTTTTCTAAACATAATACAGTAGATAACTTCAATCTTTACCATATATAACTCAAATCCTTGTGGCTTTTGACGGACCACGGACCACAGCAAAGGTGCTGACTTCACCGAAACACATGTCACCCATCCCTTTAGCAAATTTCAAGAGGTCAAATAGGGAAACTATTATCTCTCTTGACATTTTCTATGACTTTTTTTGTTACATATTAGTTTTGTTACTTATAACATGCCTTAATAAAGCTTTTTTTTTTTTTGTTACATGAAAGCGAATTTCTGGCTTTTTCATACATCTATATTCAAGTTAGTATCAATACTGGCAATTCATCGATTATATGCACAGTGTTGGGCAAATTCAGTGGCGGATCCACAGGGGGGGCGATTGGGGCGATCGCCCCCCCCCCAACATACTTCGTGTTTTTTTTTTTTTTTTACTATTAGGTTGCATACCAAAATAAATCGTTTTTGTTTGAACACTTTCTGAAGAATAATCTAATTTTTTTCAAATTCAAAATTTATACATTAAATTTTTTTCATTTATGCTCAAAATTTAAATGATAAATGTTAAAAATTGAAAGCGTATTTCCTTCTCAGCGTTTGTTTTATATCGTTCGAAGGTGTAATCATTCCTGCATATTTATAACTGGTGCCATACATACGTTTTATTTTTGCTCCAGGGGGGGGGGGGTATTACATATTCCCTTAATTTGCGGTTTTTTAGTTGATTGATATGAAAATACGGATTTTTTTTCTCCTTTATCTATTTGATAAATTTAATTATTTTATATATAAATGTGAGTTGATGAAGTCAGTAGCATTGCTACGGTGGCGCGGATGGGTTTGCCCCAGGTGGCACCTGAAATTGATCTTCAACTTTTTTTGAAAAATTTAAATGCTTCAATTGTAAAAAAAATTCCCCAACATTTCAATTTATATTAAAAATTATTTTGCAGGGCGGGGCTAAGCCGGGTGACACCCCCTAGAGTGTGACACTAAAATGAATATGAGAAATTTCGATGTTTCAATTCTGAATTTTATTTCCAACATGAAAAAAAAATTTTTTTTCTTCTATCAAACATATTGGTCTCACTAGAAGGGCATTTGAGGCGGCTGGTACTCATATGGAGTGGGGCGGGGGGGGGGGGGGCGGAGACAACCAAAACGCATGTAAGAGTTCCGGAAAAATGTAAATACCAACAGAAATTCGCATATGTTTTATAATCTCTCAAATGCATTGGTATCAATACGAGGGAAACGTTTATTTCGGATGATATCCCTCTCGGGGGGGGGGGGACACAATTTCGTTTTGTTTATGAATATTGTATGAACTTCGTTTCTTTCATCGAACATTGAATAAGGTTTTTTTTCGCCTTCGGTTGATGGGGAGGGGTGAGGGGTGATAGCCCAGATTACCACCCCGGTTGACATCCAAGTTTGCTACGCCACTGATTAATTGTAATTTAACAATGCTGTAACAGAATATGGTTTTTTAACAATCAATTTTTTTTTAATTGTTAAAAGATCTTTTCTGTCTCTTGTATTTCGCATTTCCTAGTAAAATCTTATTCAAACAAAAGTAAACTACACTTAAAACGTTTTATTTTGATCCTAAATTTATTTTAATACTGGTTAAATAGTGGAAAATTATGTTTTGTGTAACGAAAATTAACCGCTTTATTTGCTTCTGGTTCTATCATAAAAGCAATTTTTGTTACAAGATTTATTTCGATATATCTTTATTTAAACTTTTGTTTCGCGTTTTTTACTGCCGCTATTTGTAGTTATAGTGAACTTTGGTAGTTGCTTGTTTTCATTTTTTCTGCAATCATTAGACATTATTTTTATTCAAAAATGTATTACCGAGGAGATTCATAGAAATGCCTCATAAATCCATGTCATATCGATCTCTGAAAATCCCACGTTACATTGGAATGGTATTTTTTTTCATTCCATAATAGGATGAGAGAAAATATATAAAAAATGGCGATATAAGGGAATGTATTTCCGTTATTTGTAAGACTCAATTTAAAAGCTCATGAATGATCTTCGCAACGAAATAGCTTTTGTGCGTCCGATACTTTTGAGCACATGTGAGAACGGATGGGATGGAATCATAGGCGGCTCGTGGGGGCAACTGCCCCTCCTTTTCAAAAACAAAGGGGCACTGCCCCTCCGTTTTTCTAACTTCAAAGTTATAGATCGACTGGAAAATGCTGGTGCTGATCGATTCACGTGTTTAAAGAAAGAAGAATTGACTTAATAAGGGTACTTTAAATGTTTGTCACGTTTTTTGATGAAGATTAAATTGGAGCTTTGAATCGAAAGAAGGAAGTCTACTGTTGATATTTGTCTCGAGATTTCAAGTCGTGTCCCTAGGTTTTTTTTTTTTTTTTTTTTTTTTGAGACGATCTTTTAACCAACAACAAAAATACCATAGCCCAATTTTATAAAATTTAAAATAAAATAATAAATAAATAAATAAATAAGGGCGCTGCCCACATCCCCCTCCCGCGACTTCTCTGACCCCCCCCCCCCCCCCAAATTTTTTATGGACCAATCGCCCATGGATAAAATCGCCCCCCCCCCTCCCAAAACAGGCCTCTGGATCCGCTACTGGGCAAATTATTGAACTTATTCGGAATATATACGTTTTCTTCTATAAAAGTCCCCCTTTCTTTGGCGTATCATCTGGATTCAATTTTGTGTCTTTTTAAATTTTGGATACAGTTTTCAAGAAAACAGTTTCTTCGTAGTGACTTCAGCTGGAGTCTTACTCGGTTTTTGTAATAGAGCGCAAATCAGCCCACGTGGGATGGCAATAGTGGATAGTTGTGATGAAATATCAATTAAAAACTTTCAAGTAAAAGACAACACTTGAAAGCAATGTTATTAATTTATGTGAAGCTTATCCATTAAACATTAAGCATTAAGAACTTTAATGAATGAAGAATTAATTGTATTAAATGAGTTAGGAAACTAGAGTTCTGCTGAAAAATTCAATGAGCAACTTTCAGTCAACATACCTAGTAAACAGACTTTGTGGGCATAGATGGTGAACACCGGGAACTGTGATGGCGTCAGAGAGGAGGGTCTTTGCACAGCACTTGAACTGAAGAGAACACATAGTCCCGTTTCAAAATTAATAGCCTGGCAAGTGGCATTTCCATTGCACAGGGCCAGGCAGTCGGTGAGCTTCAATGTCCCGGGGACTAGTTCCATGGTATCACTGGGAGACGTATACACGTATCCGGTAATAAGTTCGAATGTAATGAAGCCACTGCTACATCCTAGAAAAAGAAAAAATGGGTTATAAAAACATGAAGCAGCAAATATAATATTGTACAACTTTTCTGATGATTTTCAACTAAATCATGGAACAGGGATTTGTAACCGTATTATTATTTTTTCATTAAAATGAGAAAAATTTGTTCAGCTTTAACTATTTTAAAACTCGCTGTTTGCTGTTTTATTGGGTTTGAGTTAATACATTAGTAACGGGATCTGAGAATCTCATCCACTAGTAACAATAAAAACAGTCAAAAGGCATATGACCTATGCGCGTATTATTTGAATATTTTAAATGTCTTAATAAATGTTTTCTTTATCTTTATCTTTACTATAATAAAGCTCAAAGTCTCTGTCTGGAGGATGTCTGTAGGATGTCAGGATCTCTGCGATGCGCCTAGACCGTTCGACCGATTTTCATGAAATTTGGCACGAAGTTAGTTTGTAGCATGGAAGTGTGCACCTCGAAGCGATTTTTCGAAAATTCAATTTTGTTCTTTTTCTATTTCAATTTTAAGAACATTTTCTGGAGGAAAATTATCATAAGATGGACGAGTAAATTACGACATTATCATGACGTGGAATGGGAGAGCGAATGAACATAGCCAATTGGTGAGAAATTCGTCATTAATTATTTGTAAATAACAGACGAACCGAATGACTTCTTAATTTTCAACTACGGGCAAAGCGGTCCGGTTACCACTAGCTCATAATATAAATATTTAGTTCTTGAAATTGATGAAACTTCTACGCAGCACCCACGCGCATTTCTAAGTGTATTATCCTTTATTTATTTATTTATTTTTTTGGAGCAATCATGAATTGCTTTTTGTTTTCACCTGATGATTGAGTTACGTCCGTCTTTTGATTTTATTTTTGTATGCTTATAATGCAGGCGTCCATATGCCTCGGAATCGAATTATTTATAAACGAACTTCTCGACTATACGCTCTCTTTTTTAGGCGAAAGCATTATCCAGCACACAACATTCAGAATGCATCACATAACATCTAGCATCTAGCCCCTGATATTCATTTAAATTTTGACGTCTTGAATTCAAATTATGGTTGCGATGAAAGCCATCAGTAGAAAGAAGAAACCCAACTAGTGGGGTCCTATCACAATTCAGGATTGCAAAAAAAAAAAAAAAAAAAAATTAAATTCAAAATCTCAAAATTCAAACTTTTTTTTTCCTTTTTTTTTTTTTTTTTTGTTCTCTTATTGGTACGTTTGTTTTTCGATTAATCATGTCTTTTTTTTTTTTAATAGAGTTTTTTGTTATAATAATTTTCTTGTCGTTTATAGGTTTTAATTTATGCTTGGTTTGTGCTTTAAACTTTACTTTTCTGTTAAAAACGAAAGGAAAATAGAGGCAATGACTTTGGTGAAGTTGGCATTTCGAAATTGTTAGAATTTTCCGAATGCGACATTTTATCAAGAACTTTTAACAATATTCTGGAAACTAAATATCTAAGAATGTAAAACTAAACCTCGCCACCGGAGAGCTTTACATTTGCGTGCAGCACTGGCTATTTTCTGCGATATTTCAGGTAAGGTAGACCGGGGCACGTTTACGCGGAATTCTTTCAATGAATTTTCTAAATTTTATGTTGTAATTTAGGAAATTTTTAGACATTGCGATTTTATGAAGTAGTTAATGGAGTCGAAATTGGTACATTCGGTTGTTATTCAGTTTGTTTTTGACCGTTGAAAAAGTTATTTTTTTGAGTCCAAGTCGGTTGCGTAAACGTTCCCGGACACGGGGCACGTTTATGCATATCTATTTTGACACCTAACGTGGCTCCCGTTAGTGTTTTGAACATAATGTATTACCTTCGTTAAAATAAAGCAAATTTATTTCAGACTGAATAGTGTATAAAGTAAAAACTGAATAGGCATGAATACAGCACTACATGATTGTAAGCTATAAGATACGAATTTGTAACTCAATTAAAAAGTAAATGGTGATTTTCAAAACTAAATAGCCTGAAAATACTAAAAAGTTTGGAGACAGTTTGGAGCAAAAAAAGCGTTAGGGCACGTTTAGAAGAAAAACATGTTTAGAAGTAAGAACGTGCGTAAAGGTGCTCAGACGTCAACGCGTAAACTTGCCCCGTCTCTAAGTTTGGATTTATTTTTAACGTGCAAAAATATTTAATAACATTTCAGTTCATACAAATACAATTATCAAAAAAGGATAAAATTCTGCTAATTTATATATATATTTGTTCTTTCTTAACTAAATATTATTTATTCACAATAAGCTTGAAAACGTTCAACTCAAAATTTACTCGACTTGGTAGA
Organism: Uloborus diversus; assembly: GCF_026930045.1. Taxonomy (NCBI): domain Eukaryota; kingdom Metazoa; phylum Arthropoda; class Arachnida; order Araneae; family Uloboridae; genus Uloborus; species Uloborus diversus. Next base: position 120,524,816 of record NC_072736.1, read on the forward strand.
AAACAGATAATTCTTTCTGCATGCTAGACCGAAGCTCGACTGATGCTCAAAAACTTGTGAGGATATTTGCTAGAGAGCAGCATCAATCTGTTATGACTGTTGGCTCTCCAGTCATAAATTCGTTCTGGAAAAAGAGCACTACGTAAACGTGCCCCGGTCTACCCTACTGTTTCAAATTGCACCATTACTTTTATACTTAAACACTAAGTAAAGTTGAAGATAAAAATTTGTGCAAGTGTTGTGAATGGTTTTTGAACGGTTCCACATACTTTCAGTAAGTTCTGTGATAAAATACCAAACACAACACACACACACAAAAGATATTATTAAGCAAAGAAACCAAAATTTAAATCATTTGAATAGCATCATTAAAAATAACCACATTATGTCATCGCGATAACATCGATGTCTTCTCCATACCAAGAGGAGAGAGGTCAACAATCGGTCACAACCAGGCAAGGGAGAGGACACAGTCAAGCACACCTCGTCTTTGTTTTATTAATTTATACGATTACTATCTACATTTATGCAAGTCAACATCTTATGTTTACTCACTGATTGAATACAGGAAAAAAACTGAAGTTAAATGTTTTAATTTTTAGAAGATAAACGACGGTCCGTCTTTAGAAGCTTTTTGCTATGCAATTTTGAGTTGACCCACGTGTTAAGCATTTCATGCAATTGTTTTAAGATTTTTTTAATAACCAGGATATGCAGAAATTTTGATTTGAGTAATTTGAAATGCGAAAAGTATTATCTTGGTCTGTAAGACCTTTTCAAAATTCGTTGCAGAAGCTCATGTGGGGTCACCAGGATGAAAAACAGATATCAGTCTTTCTCATTCAAAGAAAAAATAATATCTAGATGTGTACATGAAAAAAAAAGAGCAAAAGCTTAATCTTGAAAAAATCTCAAGATTGGCCATTTTTGAAATTTGATATTCCGCTGCTCTCTCAAACTCTTGAACTACTGTCAGAATCCGATTAAGATATAAGGTTCGGGGAGGGGGTAGGCAATACACTTTTTGGGACCTCCTGTAATCAAATTTTATGAACAGAAACATTAACTAGGAACCAAGAGTGGCAACTTGAGGGATGCGGCAGTGCTCAGCCATTCGCTCAAAATACAGGGTGTTTCAAAATGAATAGCGGGGTTTTAACATGTTATAATATTTATTACACCAAACTTACAGCCACAAGTGATATATCAAATGAAAGAGAAACTCAAAGTTTTTTGTTTGTTGGCATCAGTGCGCATGCGCGTGGAATGTTTCTGCTGCAATCCGCTAGAAAGCGCTTGTAGCAAAGATGGCGATTAAAGAACAGAAAGCGTTTTATGTTTTACAGAAAACTTCATCTTTCAGCAAGATGGAGCGCCGCCTCACTGGCATAATGAGGTACACGATTGGCTTAACCTAACTGTATCCGACCGCTGGATTGGCCGTAAGGGGCCTAATGACAGGGCTTGTTTCCCATGGCCTCCACGGTCACCCGACCTAACGCCGTGTGATTTCTATCTTTGGGGGTTTATTAAGGACCGTGTGTATGTGCCTCCACTGTCAGCCGACCTTCCCGAATTAAGGAACAGGATTGAAACAGCTGATGCAGCAATTACTAATGAGACACTGATCAAAGTTTGGGAAGAACTCGCATATCGTCTTGACGTGTGCCGAGCGACGAATGGTGCGCACATTGAACACTTGTAGGCTATTATGTAAAATTGTTTGAGTTTCTCTTTCATTTAATATATCACTTGTGGCTGTAAGTTTGGTGTAATAAAAATATTATAACATGTTAAAACCCCGCTATTCATTTTGAAACACCCTGTAGAATTTGCCCCTGTAGAGCACCTAACACGAAAAGTAAACAGAAGAAGACGGGAATAAATAAAGGAGAAAATCTTCTCTTATTTTCTTTCAAGAAAACGTTTTTTTTTTTTTTTTTTTTTTTTTTTTTTTTTAATAGATTGGAGTTTAAACAATTTTAGCCATTCGGGGGACCCTGCGGGAAATCGACGGCCGAAGGTCACAGTTCAATTGGCTTGCTCGGGAATAGGGCCCTATGCCCTGACTGCGGCCACCATGACAAAAGAAAACATACATTTCCATTTCACGCAGGGGTGCTCCGAACAAATTTTCAGGAGGGCAGAAATTCTCAATTTGCCGAATTGAACTCAAAATTTCGTCAAATGATGATAATTTTGCCAAATAGAATTCCAGATTTCGCCGAATGATGATAATTTTGACGAATAGAACTCCAAATCTCGCCAAATGATGATAAGTTTGCCAAATAGAACTCCAAATATTTCTAAATGACGATAATTTTGCCGAATAAGGACATTTTTGGTAGGTCACAGCGACCTCCCATCCCCTTGATTTTACAATCTGAATGCCCAGACGCATCTCCAAATTCCTGAAAGCCTCTCTTCCTCCATCGAATTCTACCAACCAGTCGAGATCTCAATTGCAGCAACACCTGTTTGCAGCACCCCATCACGTCGCCATTTCGTCACGATAATATTAACATTATACTCCACAATGGCCGAAGATCAATTTAAAGTACCGTTTTACAACTCGTTATGTCTTGTCACGACTATCGAATTACATGCAAAATGTTTTGTTGACGCAAATCTTTCCGCATTAGTTGATTTTATCGTTCGTCTCCAAAATGAGCAGTTACTACCCGTTTTGAATTTCAAATGCTACTTATGGTGAATGGCTGAGAGGCGGGTTAATATCGTGCAGGATACTCTTTCGGAAAATTACTATGTTTGAGGGTTGATGTTGTTGTTAGTTTTCTTGTTATAAAGCAAGGTGATGTTTTAATCAGCCATTTATTTACTGAAGAGATATTTCTCATTGTCAAAAATGTTATAAAATCATTAGAATTACAAAAACAGCAGTACGAGTTGCAGATGGATTTATAAGTTTCGAAACTATAAAGAATCTCTTTTTCAGTGCAAAAAGAAAAGAAAAGAAAAGAAAAGGAAAAAGAAGCGATAAAAGAAAAGGAAAAGAAAAAAGAGCGAAAAAGAAAAAAAAGAGAGAAAAACAAAAGTAAGGAAAAGAAGAGGGAAAAAAGAAAAGGAAGCAAAAAAGTAAACGGAAGGGAAAAAGAAAAGGAAGAGAAAAAAGAGAAAAGAAAAAAAGAGAAAAAAAGAAAGGAAATGAAAACTGTTTATTTATTTATTTATTTTTCTGAAAAGTTAAAGTATTCACAAAAGATTACAACCCAGTTTTGATCCTTTTTTTTTAATTTTTTTTCTTTTTAAATTTCTATGCTCTATCTAGAGTCTAGTTAACTCATCCATGTTTCCTTAAATTAAAATTTTTACATTTATTTTACTCTATCGTTTCATATTTTTATCCATACTGAATGTCATACGAAAAGAGTACTAATACTTGTAATATGGAGAAAGTTAAACCGTTTAAGATGATGCAATCCTCGAAAAATAAATGACCTTACGCACTAAAAATTGTGCGCAATTTAGTATTAAATAAAAGCTACTATTAAAAATATATATGCAATTAAAAAAAAAACTTAAAGCAGACAAAATAAAAATGAAAAATGCCGCTTAAATGGATTCATTTAAATATCTTGTATTTTAATTGGTCATCTGGATATGATTTAAAGAATAATAACTCATAATTACCGTATCTAAGCGGTAAAGAAATAAAATATTCAAAAAATATACAAGAATAATCATGTAGAAGACTATCTAGTCCAAATGAAGTTGCTAAAAATAAATAAATAAACATTGTATTTTGCGAGCGAAAAAAAAGAAAAAAGAAAGAAAAAAAAACAGACGATAAAAAAAAAACTTTTAAAGCAATGACAACTGATCATGTGAATTGCTAACAACCAATCACAAAGCGAATAAAACGCCAAGGCAAAGTGAAATCAACATACAATCTTGATTGCTTAAAAAAGAGAGAGACAGCGTTTGTTTGTTTCTCATATATAGCCACAGAATACAGGTATGCACTTGATTTTCAACACTTTGTGTTTTAAACACATATTAATCACCGGCGACAGTAAAGGTAGGGGAATGTGGGGCAAGTGAAATGGTCAAAATGTCTGAGGTTTTTCAAAATTAACAAATCGGCAATTTGTTTTGAAAATTACAGTACACAAAGAAAGAACATTATATATTATAATAAAACTTGCGTTGAAACAGTATTTTTTATTTTTGGCAGTTAATTGGAGTCTTCAAAAAAAGAAGTGGAAAATTTTCACTTTTTTTATGGGACAAAGTGAAAAGTACAATATTTTTTTTAATGAAATATTTTCTATTCGATTATAAAACATATTTTTGATCAAAAGAATCAGTAAATAAAAGGTTGAATGAATAAATGAAAAGATAATGATGCAATAAACGAATAATAAATGATTAAATCAATTAATATATGAAGAAAAATTAATGAGCGAGTAAAAGTATGAATGAATAAGAATATATGATAAGAATGAAAAAAAAATAAGTGAATAAAATAAATGAAGGAATGTAAATGACTTAATTAATAGACGAAAACGTAAGTGCTTTATGTTAAATGATTGAGTGAGCAAATGAAACAAACTATTTCAATTTGGCCCGCATGTACTTGACTTATTGTATGTAATTTATTTAAAATACAAATAAGCTTAATATTAACTAAATTAATACTGCATTGAATATTAGGAGGCCTCAATTAATACTAAAATGTCAATAACAAGAACTTTATCATTTTATGGTAAAAAAAAATAATTTTTGACTTACAACAAAATATTACAATTTGAGTACCAAGTTTTTAAAATTGCCTATATTACCAAATGCTTTTATCTTCCTCGGTATTTTTTTCTTGACTGGAATAGACTACATATGGTACAACATAGTTAAAATAATACCAGATAGGTAGAGCTAAAAGGAGAGTAAATATTTCACCATTTCACTTGGCCCGCTAGTTCAGTTTGCCCCATATTCCTCTACATCACAACAACAAAGTATTGAAAAAATTAAAGTTAAAACCAATACTGATTCACTCGACGTTAAATCTCGGTTATCACAAATTTGCCATTTCAACTGCGCTTGCGCACGGACTTAGCTGATTTCGAAACTCTTGCTCAAACTAATGAAAAACATTTAAATTTGTTAATATGAGATGAGAACAGATAAAAATTAGAAATTACAAAGCTTTCTTTGATTTAGTTTTTACGCCTCGGTAAAAATTGAGTTTTGCGTCTTAATTATTAATGGATACGGAGTTAGATTTTTCTATCAAACAAAGGTCTTTTTCAGGGTCAAATTTTTAACCTCAGAAGAGTGTACTCGATCTGTAGCATCACTTCCAATACAAAGCCGAACCCTCAACCTAAATACAAATGTATAATATTAAGCTGTTAATGCCAAACGTAAAATATCCGCAAAAGACGGATATTTGTAATATTCAGATCATTTTTGAATTACATAACGTGTTTTACGTTTACGTTAAATAAATATTTCCAAACCAATAAATATTGAAGTGTCATTTTTCTCTTTTCTTTATAAAGATTATCAGTTATTCATATCCATAATTTCATATAATGTATCCCGAAATTGCTGTGAAAATACTCTAATCGCATTCATTAATTTGTTGGGACTCTAGCACAGCCTAAATATAAACAAGCAACTCGAAATCTTAAAACAGAAAGCCCAAAAAGCTTAGTCCGTGCGCAAGCGCAGTTGAAATGGCAAATTTGTGATAACCGGGATTTAACGTCGAGTATACTGATTCAGGTGTACCCCAATGGGTCCGCTGGTCGACCGTGATCGTTGGTCACGGGAGGTCACTGCAAATTCCCAAGATTTTTCCTTATTCGGCAAATTTTGTCTGACGTTTCAACAAATTTGGAGACATAATTGCAATTTTTCAGTGCCCGACTGTCCCTTTTCATTGGATATATGTATGTGTGCATGCCCGTATTTTATCATTCGGCAAATTTTGGAGTTCTATTCGGCAAATTGAGAATTTTCACCCTCCCAAAAATTTAAGAAATTTAAGTTTGAGGCGCCCCTGTAGTAATTTATTCTCAAATATTACTATATGTGCAAAACATTTAGGATATTGTGTTCATAAGTTTGATATTTTATGCTCTGAATTAATAGAGCATAGTTAAACTTTAAAAATTATTCTTCTAATTTGTGAAATTTGATTGATATGTCACTATATTGATTACATCGTTCTTACGCCACCACGCACCAGACAGGTAAACTAACTTTGCGCGAATTTGTGGCAAAAATGAGCATTAAACTTATATTTTAAATCAGTAAGTATCGTGGCGTTTAAATTTTTGACATGTGCCCTTATTGTTTCGGTGAGCGATATAATGTCCTTTACTTTTAAAAACTACTGAGCCTTTTTAGTACATTATCATTAAACTTACAAAAGATCATCGATGTGTAATATTATACAGGGGTGCCCCAACTGAGGGCAGGGGCTTCAATATCGCGGAGACCCCCCAAATGACAAAAATGCCCCTCAAAATAACCCGCCTAAAACTTTCAATGGCGCAGTCTGCACCATGACCCCCCCCCCCCCAGGTGGGCACCCCTTTATTATAGCTCGATGTGAAAGATTTTATCGACACTTAAGGCGATAGAGATGCAAAACTTACAGTTGTATCACTGACTACGTTACGGAACTAGTGTTTTCTGTAAGAAATAAATTTTAATATGCGTTGCGAACAGGTGTTTAATTTCTGGTGAAAGAAGTGCAGGAGCCTTATAATTCCCAAAACATATTTTAACGTATAAATTGCCGAAATTTCGCCTAAAGGGTTAAAATTTATATACAATTGAAAAGAAGGGGAAGAGCTCAGTTCTCGTGATCTTCTCTACCAATTAAACCCTGGTTGCGGCTAAGGATATACGAAATCTGGTTTATGTGACTTTTGAGGCAACAGATGCAGGGCCTGATTACTGAATAGGTCAACTAGGCCGTGGTCTAGGGCCCCCGCTATTTAGGGGCCCCCTAATGGCAAAAAATTGTTTTAGTCAGTGGCTAAAATTGTTTTATCCAATGGCTGAAATTGTAATGTTTGAAAACAAGGGGCTCCAAAAAATTCTTTGGCCTTGGGCCCCTTGATGTCTTAATCGGGCTCTAAAAAGATGCATTCATTTCTATGAACGGTTCAACGGTCTGTAGTTGTACACAGATTTCCTTCTATTGGGTTAATATCCTGCGTCTATTTCATGTGAATTTTCGCGAAAATTACCGCAGGTTCTATACTTTTGCCGAAGATACTTTGACAAGCGTTTCCGCAGCACCTCGACATTTCTAGTTAACTGGAACACCTACCAGATAAATAAATCTCCATGGCATATGGAGCGGAAAAATACGAGAAGCCGTCAAAATTTAGTACCTTGTATGTACAGCGTGAAAACGCTCGTAATTCGTGGGCGATCCACTCTTTCGTGCAGTTTTGTTTGAATATTTCTCGTTTTATTGCTTGGACGGTTTCGCACATGGCTTGTTTTGATTGACTTTTCTCGAGAAAATCTGAAAATTCAGGTTACTAAAGCCATGGGATGGGAGCCGATTCGGAGACGCAAAGGTGAAGTTCATTAACACCGCTCAGGCGTTTGAAGAGTCACGTTATAATTATCCGAGTTGAGATGCAAGGAATTGTTTCACCCGATTCGAAACACTGGCCGCTTAAATTACGTTGAAACATTCAGTTATTAACGTGATTTTAAGTTATAATTATTCAGTAAAGAAAAATACGAAACCTGAAGTATGCTAATGTAAAGGGAAAGCGTCGTAGTTTTTCGAGATAGGTGAACGAGCAAGGGTATTGGAAATTTTAGGACAAAAGGCCAGACATCTGTTTGGAGCCTTTTTAAACAACACAATCGACAAAAATGCTGTTAATTTGAAATCGCACACTTTTTCTGTTATTGCATATGCTACAGTCTAGGGTACACTGAGGGCGGACGCAAAATACAACATACCAAAAAAATAACTGCGTTTGATCCGAAGAGTCAGATGTTATACATTTCGTGAATCGCCCGTGATTTTAAACACAATAATAAAGCAAGTTAAATCCAATTTTTGGCATTCTTTTCTATATAGTCTGTAATTTTTGGGGACTTCTTTGTTCGCTTCATGGTCCAAATGGTAAATCAGACTTTACGCTTAGGCTATGTACTCAATAAACATTACAAGAAGAAAAGCAACCAAATACCGAAACGCATGTATGTATACACATATACACAGTGAAGTCCTGTTACAACAAACTTCAAGGGACCGCAAAATGTGTTTGTTGTAACGGGAATTTTGTTGTAATGAAATTCAAACAGTGTTACGGAAGATAAATCGTGTCTGAAAATTTATTTCGTTGAAACAGATATTTCGTTTTATTTGTTTTCGTTTCAATGGGATTTCACTGTATTAGCTCCCCAACTGCCTGTATTAATCCTGCACTGCGTATACCAATGCGGTGCACAGCGTCCTCTAGCAACGGTTTGTAAAAGTGCTAAATTTTTCAAGCGAAGCTGGAATAAATAGATTTGACGGAAATTTTACTTTAAAAAGTTTTGGTAAAAAGTGCTTCATATATAAACTTGTTTTTTAAAGATTTTGAAGTACCTAAGTTTTACTTTGAACACAATTTTTATAATAATTCGCAATGTTCAGAGTCATGATTTGTTTTGTTGCAAAATAATAAGAATCTCTTAATTAAATACTTTTAGAAAAAATAAGCAACCATTTTGATTCATACAGTGGCACCAAGGGTGAGTTAATATTTTGTTTCATATAATAGATACATTCCAATGTAAATGATGCTTTTAGTAAATTGTGCTCTTAGAAAAGGGAACTAAGCATATGTGATATAATGGAACGAAACAAACATTTAAAATGACGTGGACCTAATCATGTAAAAGATGGCTGAACTAAACAACAGCTGGGGATCCTGAATCTCTAATGATAAATCTAAAGTGCTTCCAAAAAAAAAAAAAAAAAAAACACTTTTTTACTCTTTCGGAACTTTTTAAACAATTTAGAGAATCTTTAAGTTTACGTTCCAATATTTCTTCAAAGTATATTTTCTAAGTTAGTGGGGTCAGTTGAACTGAATGAAACATGGGATAAATGAATACATTGTGCTAATTTTTGAAACGAAACTGTTCGCGAGTGAAGATTATTGTTGGGGCAAACCGAACCTGGCAGCACCGTCGTAATGCTGTGATTAGGATCTGCGTTGCCTTCCCAATGCTGCCAGGTTAGATTTGCCTAATCTATAGGCAACATATAAAAGAGACTCCGAGAGTTTCAAACAATTGGGTTGGCCTAGGCATCATCATTGTTTGAAGATGACTAACGGTAAAAAAAACGTTTTTTAAAGTTTTCTGATCTTAAATTTTCTTCTCCCAGCAGATCTGCAAATGCGAAGTGTAACTGGTTCCAACGAGTGTTACTTGTCACGTGGAAGGTAATTTGCCCTGCATAAAAAACCGTGGGAATAGACCAACATTGTTGACTTCAGTTAACTAGTTAGCGCTAACTGCCGTAGCGTTAACTTTGAAATTATCTTTTTCTAGGAAAAAACTTTTTATCCACTACTACACTAGACTACTTGTCTCAAATTCAACTGGGCATAACGTCCCACTTCGAGTCGTTCAATGCAATGCTGATGTTGAAGTTTAAACTCAGATGTTTTTATTATTGAAACTAAAGGCGGTGAGTTAATGTACTGCAGATGATTGCTCACACCAGATGAGTGTAGTTGGAAGATGTTTGCGTTTCCTTAGCAAGACGTTTTGCATAATTTAACTAAGGATGTTTATTTCACATTCGACTCGTTACAAGGTTACGACGGACCTTACTCATGGTATGGGGTAAGAGGTCATTTCATTTTTCGTCTGAGGGTAATTTGATTCAGTTTAATTGTATGTTATTGACTCTACTTTGCAGCGTTCAAAATGAGTTTTATTTTAAAGTCACTGGACTGGACTACGTGTGCTTTCAGAACATAAGTAGGTTGTGAACCGTTGTGTGAAGAGTGCCGAGAAAAGTGATAAAGAAAAAGAAAATTAGTTTTCACCGATTTTCTAATGAGGATCTAAGATATGTTCTTAAAATCTGAAAAATATGAATAAAACGAAAAGATTTCGTTTCCAAATAAATGATTCATTTTTCGCTCAAAAATTTTAAACTTCCGCTCCCAACTTTTTTTTTATGGTTTATGTTTTAACCAATAGTGTGACTCTGATAAGTTGAGCTTTGACCTTGAGTTATGTTTATGTCTTTTGGGGGTAATAAGGAAGTGTAATTGGCGCCGAGTTGGGTTGGGTTTCTTTTGTAGTGATTTTGCAAAAATATTCGCGCCAATAACGCTTTTCTTTTTCTCTGAATTCCTCAAAAGAGGTAGACATTGTCAAGGTCATAGCTTAAATTATCCACGGCCTTGAATTATCAGAGCCAGAGCCGCACTATAATAGTGCCACTGGGAGACAGGGATAAACTGGAAGTGGAAACAAACAGAACACTTCATTTTGTAGTACATACGATCAGCGAAAACGCGCGAGCAGTAAAAAATTACTGCTTAGGTTGATCTTACCTATTACAAATTTAAGTGGTCTGGTTCCATTTCCAGTTCATCCACCATCGCTCCGTGACACAATTAAATATGGGATTGTTATGGTTTTTATTTTTTAAGTATTCGGCTTTCCTCGGTAAGTGATCTGATATGTGATACGGGGATTAAGTTCTTTTTTTAAAACCCAATTGGCATATGAAGCAACAAATTCTGAAAGCAAATACAGTGAAGCCGGTTAATAGAATCAGAGGTTAATTGAATCAACCGCTTTATTGAATCAAATCATTAAGAACTGAACAAAATCCAACTTTTTTGAACAAACCGCTTTGTTGAATCAGCCACCTTACTGAATCAAAACTGTTTAGAACAAATGTGATTCGTATAAAGCGGCGGACATAGTATTTTTTAACTTTCTTTTTTTAAGACCAGAATACTATAACATTATTCATATAATAACTTGGCTCTAATAAGGCTCGATTTGTTACTGCGAGAAGTACAAACTTGGAGGGCACAAAAGATCTCTCTAACCATCTTTGACGCCTTTTTCGGTTGATTCCCCATTTGCAAGACAATAGCGCATCGTTTGACCTCTGAGCGCATGGGACGTTGACGTGATTCAGCATCGTCTGGAGGTGTGCCTTCGACAGTGAAAACTCCGGTACGCCCCTTCCGATTGTGGGGACATACTCACCTGTGGAATGCTAAGGAGGCGAGAGAGTGTTTTACGTGTGTATTGCGAAGTAGCGAAGTGCTGCTACTTGTTGCAGATCTAGGGTCAAAGGAATGCCCATTCCATCCATCAAAAGAGTTAGTCCTGATTATTCAAATAAGGTCATTCCTTATTCGAGAAAAAGTTGGACATTAGCGTTCACTCTCGTTTCTTATTAGGGGCTTTCCATAAATGATGTCACACTTTTTTTCAACTTTTTTGTCAAAAAGTATGTCTCTTGTCAACCTCCCCCCCCCTTGTCACATGTCACTCTTTTTCATCAACACATTTTCATAAAAAATTCATGTTGTCACACTTCTTATTACCTCTCCCTCCTCCTTGTCGCAAACTCACAATTTCGCGAGCCCCCTCTCAAAGCAAGACATCATTTGTAAACAACCTCTTATATAAATTGAAGTCCTTAGTAAAGAGGAGAAGAGCCCCCCTTTTAAAAAAAACTTTCAGGAGTCACAAAAAAACGTTTAAAAAATTATTTTTAAAGATTTCGTCTTTATATTGAATAGTATGTTAAAATTTGCCGAAATGGGATTCTATAATTTTCAGTAAGTTACCACCCTATAGCAAGGACTAAGGCAGAAACACATAAAATTCACCGCCAGTTCAGTCATTCCATCCGAGAACTGCAGTTTCGTGCTTATTAGCACTCATCAGCCCGGAAGTGCCTGAGCTGGAGGAGGAAAACCTCTTAAAGAAACCAGGAGTGCCAAACAAACTGGTAGCTAATATAGAATTAGCACTGACCAGACAAATGATCGAAGCATTGGTTCGGTTCAACTCGAAGATTGAAGGTAAGACGTGGTATATTAAGTAAATTACCGCCCTATAGCCAAGGCCTAAGGCAGAAATACATAAAATACACCTCTAGCACAGTCATTCCATCCGTGGACTGGCTATAGGGGGCGGTAACTTACTGAAAATACCTGAAAATACCATGCATAGCATTGCCTTCAATCTTCGAGTTGAACCGAACCATTGTTTCGGTCACTCGTCTGGTCAGTGCTAATTCTATACTAACTACCAATTTGTTTGGCACTCTTGGCTTCCTTAAGAGGTTTTCCTCCTCCAGATCAGGCACTTCCGGGCTGATGAGTGCTAATAAGCACGAAACTGCAATCCTCGGATGGAATGACTGGGCGGGTTCCATAATATTTTAATAAAATATAGAGCTACTTTTATTGATTATGTTTGGAGCTATTCTAGCTCCAAATGCATATAATAATCTAAAAGAAATTAAGATTTTTAATAAAAACTCAAATAAAATTTGGTTTTGTTAAAAAAACAGTTGGAGTTTTGTGATGAATAACACTTAACTTTAAAATAATACAACAATTTGTAATGTAAGTCTTCACTTTTTATTGCAACGTAGACTAATATATAGTCTTTAATATCTCATGGAATATTGGTTGGAGGTTGGAGATGGTTCGTTGCTGTTCAGAATGAAAGATAATATAGATAATATTTCCCCTTATATATTTCAATGTAAAACCCAAAACCAGCAAAAACTCGAGCTGTTTCTTCTTGCACCGAGGGTCTTTATTTTGCAAATTGGTTTAAGCGGGCTTAAGTCTCTGTAAAGTTGCATATGTCTTCTTCATAAAGGGTAAAAAAAAATCTGACAAATTAAAATTTTTGCAATCAAGAGTTGCAGTTTCAAAACATTATTTAGTTGTTTATTTCTTTTATTTGCTTATTTTATTAATTTATTTTACTTATTTATTTATTTTCTTCATTTACTAATTTTCTTGAAACGTTTTTTCTCTTTCTTTTCAAATTTTTATGTTCTAGATTATAATTGCTTCTAAATGTATTTTATGTTTTTGCATTAATTTCAGACTATCTTTTCAGATAGTTTATTCACATTAAATTTCCCACGAACAGAACACTAATAAATAGGAACACTTGAAAAGTTATACCGTTATACATAAAGTTATACATAAAGCAATCGGGATTACATAAAGTATTCAGGAATTAGTGAGCTCACTTATAATATTAAATGAAAAATGCTGTCAACACTGTAATATATTTATAAAAATAGTTCTACATAAAATCATTAATGAGTAATATAGGATGTCATCTCTTTTGATCATCTATAAGTTTCAACAAAACGCTTGTGTACAAACAAAAAAGAAAAAAATCACTGAGATACGAAAAGATTTAATGCATGAAAAAACATGGTAATGCATCGCCGGAGCTAAGGTCCATTCGTTACACAAAAGAATAGGTGAAGTTACTCGCTATCTACCAATTACAAAGACAATAGAATTAGAAACGCAAGCCATGGCAAAGTGAAATCAAAAACCAGTCTTGATTGCTAAAAATTTGAAGGATTTCTTAATTTTGTTAAAGTTTTTAAATCGACGCCTTTTTTTTTTTTTTTGCTAGTGCAGTTTGGCATTTAATTATAAATTTACGGCACAAACTCGCTCTTTATTTGTGCACTTTAAAAAACACTCATTTTGTGAGCATTTCATTGTTCTTAGCAAATTTATTGTATCGATAGGAAGATACATGTCTCCATTCATGCATTTATTTACATTTGTTCCGAGAAACAATGCAACTGATTTCCGCGCCCTTCGCTTACATTCTATGCTCTTCCCGAACGCCTGATATTTCGTGCGAGGAACTCATCAGACTTCGATTTTGTTACTTTTTATTCCATTTGTGCTTGCTCACCCGACCATACTGGATTTTGAAAACGGTAATTCTTGCGGATTTGCACGATTTTTCAATGATTGCTTTGCGGTAGATAAAAGTTACCATTCCTTCCAAATGTTTTTCCAAGAGTTCGTGTAAGTTTATTATTCTTCGAATGTGAGTGAACATATTTCTCTGCGAATATTTTATGTAATAGCTAATAATCGTTTTCTTATCGCAGTCTCTAACAGCAGCAAACATTTTGCTTCAATGTTAACTCTTTTTCGTTTTACCAACTAATTTTTCTATGGTGGGGTTCCACTAGATGAAAACAGGCATTTGAGCTTACCTGATTAATATTGGGTTCAAAAATAATTAATGAATTGAAAAAATACTGTAGTCGTTTACATTTTACGCATGAAGTATTTAAACACAATGAGGATGGATACTGTTGTCGACGGTTTAAAGGGGTGGGGGAGTGGGGGGTCATGGCCCCCTTGACCCTCCTCTTGTATCCGCCACTGAGTAGACTCAAATGGACTTTTTTACAAGTAAGCCTTCCTACACAAGCTTTCAAAATATATAACGATTATACAGCGAAAGTGTGAAGTTTGGTGTTAAACAAAAATTAAATCCTGTCTTAAAAAAACGAAATTAATTTTCCAAACAACCCAATACATAGATAGATAAATATATCTATTGATCCACAAACTGTCAAAAAGTAAAAAGAAACAGCAGACCTCTCCCGCCAACATTAGTTTTGAGAACGTGTGAGGCGCACCCTATTCTCTCTCACGGAGTCGGAAAGACAATGACTGACTCTGGGAATTTTAGAGCCTTCGACTCCGACTCCTTCACACTCAAATCAGTCCGACTCCGATTCTGATTCCGCAGCTATGGCAAATTGGAACTTAGAGGGAAAATGACCAACTCCGACTGTTAAAATTTTAAAGTCTTCGACTCCCGACTTCGACTCCTTCACCTCAAAATTAGTCCGACTCCTCAGCCCTGCCTCTCACTCCTGTGATACCACCCTATTCGCAACTCCAGAGCTCTAATACGCTACCTTGCGGAGATTAGCAATACTACTGAAAAAGGTAAAACATTTCGTTCCACGTGTTTTCTTTGGGATAAATTACAGGCTTTTCAGACAGTTTGTGGTGTAATGTAGTTTCAGAGGAATAGAAAAGAAAGCTTCCCACAAACACGATGAAAAATTACTGTCATTCATTAAGCTTCAAAGCAAGTTATAAGTTACGGCATTTGTTTGTTTTACCTTTTTCATCCGCCATTAGACAGTGGCTGCAGCGTCCACTATAGTTTATTGGAGTTGTGAGTTACTCTTCTTCCTTTTCTTCGCATAAAACACAGACGTGTAAGGCAGGCGCCAGAATGGGGAACTTGTAAATGTTTTAAAGGAAGTAGGAAGATTTTTAGAAGTCGCTTGGACTTAGCGCAAACATTCTATTATGTATGCACAAAAATACATAGTTGCCGTATATAAGTCAAAGTATTTTATTTTGAAGCTGAAAACTAAGGAGTACACTTACGCACTAGTTAGTGGGGGAAAAAGGGGGCTTGTCAAATCGTACATAGTTAAGGTCTTTAATGGCAAATAATTATCAACAAAGGTCAGAAAAATCAGAATCTTCTGACTCTCTGACTGTTGCTGATCTTCAAGAAAAGAAATAATAATAAAGAAAGAAAAAGAAAAAGCGAGAAACATGTGATTGACTTTGCATAAAAAAAAAATTTCTTCTACATTTCAGTTAAAAAGTTCGGAAATCGAGTTATGCATGAGTCCATCAACACACGAGTATGTTGGGTATTGTAATTACGCATTTTTACTTCTTTACTTTTACACACGCTTTTAATTGAATCTAAGTGATTGAAAACCCTCCTTGTCCGATCTCTTTTGAATACTTTTGGTGACCAGAAATTTTGGTCTTTGATCAAATGAGCGATTTATTCACCTCTAAATTGTTGCCAACTTATGAAAGTAAGGCGTTGTCCGCAATATTTTACTTTCTATTCCATATATTTTTTTCTTTAATCAGAAGTAAATGCTTATGCCACTTTGTGGATTTTCTCCTGATTCAGTATTATTTATTCACTTACTGAAACTTGTATACTAACTGACTCAGTCAGATCTTAGACAAAAAGAAAGACAAAAGAAAAGTATAAAAACAAGCGCAAAAGTAAAATTTGAAGGATAAATAAATACAAAATAATAGAGAACAATTACATATAATGTCAATTTCATACATAATTTTTTAAATATATATTGTTTAATTGCTATTTGTTTATATGTATAACGAGAAAAATAACGCAAAAATATAAAACTTGCACAGAAAAAATAAAACTTACACGGAAAAAATTAAACCCAGAATGAAAATGTTTCTTTCGCGCTTAAGTATAACAAATTTAAAGCATACGTTCGTTTATCAGCTTTGATTTTTTAAATCAATTAATTATTTAATTTTATATATTCTATTTTAATAACTATAGAGAATTTATTCTTAACAAATATTTTTCCACTTTCCAAAACTCTTGGCTTCCGTTGAACTTTTTCCACCAGAGGCCCCTTTTCCCGATATGAGGTGAAATTTATCGTCTGATAAGTTCATGCGATCTCTCAATTAAAAATACAGCCATTAATAGTCGCCTGCAGTGCTTGCGGTTCAGTAACCTCAGAGCGATAGAAGGAGCAAATCGAATTGTTACTTATTTCCCAACATTAGCACCACAAAGGATGGATGGCATCGCTTTCACAGGGCTGAATGCTAATGCGCGGATTCAACGAGCGCACGGATCTCACTGATGCCTGAGAAAGTCGCATGGGATACCTGCTTGGTGTGAAAGGGTTTTTAATTTCTTTGAGACAAAAGAGTTCCACGCAATCATCGTATTTCTTTTTTATCTCTTTTTTCTGCTTTTTTTTTTTTTTTTTTTGGAAAAAGAGAGGAAAGGAACAAATGACAGAAAGAGCATTAGTTTTTAAATAGACTCTATAACCTCTGAGCATGTGATAATACATGATTAGTGAATAGTCCTTCTTGACACGTTTTAAAATTCATAGAAACTCAGCAAATTATCGTATGAATACGCGGTTTGCGCCTTTTTTCTTCAGATTCAAGAAATTCTTATCAGGGCTGTGGAGTCGGAGTCAAAGAGCAGGAGTCGGACTGATTTTGAGGTAAAGGAGTCGGTCGGGAGTTAAAGGCTTAAAATTTCAAGAGTTGAAATCGGCCACTTCCTCCCAAAGTCCTCTACACCGTCAGTGCTTGCGGGGTCAGAGTCGGAGTCGAGCTGTTTTTAGGATAAAGGGGTTGGAGTTGAAGGCTCTAAATTTCCCGGAGTCGGTAATTTTTCCTTCGAATCCGCAACTCTGGTTTTTTATGTCATCGTAAAAGAAAAAAAAAAGGAAAAACAGAAAAAAAAAATAATTAAAAGTAATGGGGTCGTTTCTAAAATTTTAAAAGTATTTTTTTCTGAAAGAGCATGCTTAAAAAGATAGGATCTGACCATTTTTTGATAAATTTGTTTACATTTAATATTTTTAAAAAAATACTTAAATCGGAGCGCTTTCATTGCTTACGGCTTCTGCCGCTGACATCACAAATGATGAAATGCCATTCAGTGTTGCCATTCACAGTGCAAAATATTTAATTCGCATCTTTACTCACGTAAATTGGCAACGATATGGTTGATAGCGAGCGTAGAGCGCAATTTTAATTCGCTTCTTGATTATCATAACGCAGAAACGCGATAAAAAGATGCGCCGAAGAGCATCATTTGTGACGTCACCAAGACCACACCTTGTTTGAAAAATCGGACATTCAAAAAAATTAATTAAAGAATAACTGTTGGGAAAATGAAAGTATTTTCTGGGTCCATATTATTTCTTTTGCTTATTCTATCAATTTCAGCGACAAAAAGTACTACTTTTGACTGAAGAAAACAACTCCAATGCACATTTTTCTTTTCATCTTTTTTTCCCCTTTTTCATGTTTTTTCCGAGGTTATAAAAAATTCTTGAATCTGTGAAGATTCAAGAATGCATTATACATATCCATTATTATTATATGTGTTATACATATACCACATTATATTATATGTATTATACATATACCACATAATCATACGACACTTTGTTGCTTTTCTATGAATTATTTTAAAATGTTTGATCAATAACTGTCCCGGTAGGCCTAATCAGGGTTGTAGAGTCGGAGTCGGACTGATTTTGGGGTAAAAGAGTTGGAGTCGGGAGTCGAAAGTTTGAAATTTCAAAAGTCAGAGTCGGAGTTGATCATTTTCCCTCAAAATTTGTAACTCTGCCAGTGCTTGTAGGGTTGGAGTTGGAGTCGGACTGATTTTAAGGGTAAAGGATCGGAGCCTGTCATTTTTTCCTCAATTCCGAAGCTCTGGGCCGGATGGTAAATCAGGCTTTGATTATTGTAGGGAAAATTTCCTTTTTTGCCATACTGCTATTGGTTTAAGTCGCACACAATTTACTATAGGAAAATAACAAAAACATGCACATTAACTAATCTATGACAGCAGAAACATGAACAAACAGCCTCAAGATCAATACAAACATGTGTTATTTATGAAAGATTTCAACCTTGGTGTGGAGTTGTTCGACATCCTGATAAAAGTGTTCTTTCACGCACGTGGGACCAATAAGCGTGGCTAGAAATGTTATTCACACATTCCAGATTAAACGCGACATTGGCAAGCATCGGCAGGCAGTAAATTTTTAGGACACACTCTTTTTTTCAAAAACATTCAGCATTATTTTCATACCTTTTTAAAACATTTGTCTATGTGGGTGAACATTGAAATAAATTTAACTCAATCCTTCCATCAAAAAGTAAAATCTTTCTCGTTAAAAGGTCAATGGCTTCTCGGCATTGAACCTATACTTGTATAATCCATTCACGAACTTACAGATGTGAGGGAAAAAAATGGAAAAGAAAATTTCTCTGAATAAAAACTCTAATTGTTATTTCCTCACCATTTTGCTTGCCCATGCATACCGCATCCAGGGAAAGTAGATAATCTAACTGTCAACCGTTATCCAGTATCTACAGAGCGAAGAAGAAGACATAACTCTGCGGTTAAGATCACAAAGTCTGCACCGCTACGCAGTCAAAAAAAAAAGTGAAAGTAAACACTGGTTATGAGCAAAATCACCACCCACAAAAGAGGGAATAGAGCTTTTAAGCAAGGTCAGAAAGAAAGAAAAAAATGCAAAAAAAGCGTGCCGTACAGCTAGACTATGATGCCAAACGGAGCGTTTCGTTCTTTACAATTAAATTTTAACGGAGAGGAAAAGCACTAAAAGTTGCCGTTTTGAGCAGAGCCGATGCAACGGTATTGGAAAGTATAGTCCCTAATCGGATTTGCTTCAGTGAAAGTAGGGAAGTTCCGGTTTTTGACCTCCCTTGATTGCTAATTTCTGTAGAAATGTCTGGAGTTATGAAATTAACAATGCGGATTTTTGTCTAATGCCGGCATGGAATTCTTTGGATGTTACTTTTTCACAATGGAACTTCGCCTGAGCTAGTTGGGGGGTTCCCAACCTGTTGATCGCGACTCCAAAGGGGATCGTGAAGCATTTCCCTATGGGGTCACTACATTATTCCTACTTTTAAAACTTTAATATTAAAACTTTTAATCCATTATATAAGTTAAGAAATAGCATCATTTTTATTTTTCCCTTGTAGCGTTGTTCATTGCGGTTTATTCTATTAAAAAAATAATAATACTTAAATTTTTGTTCAAAAAGTTGTAATTCAATACCTATTGTAGCAATATTTAATAATAGCATTATGTGTTACTTTTCATAAATATTAAAAACTTGAATTTTCTATGATTCGTATTTATCACAAATATATGATCCCTTGGAAATCAGTTGAGTGCAAGAATGTTGAATGCATCAAAGTACATGTTGAAAATTTATATATATATATATATATATATATATATATATATATATATATATATACAGTGCCTATCTTTTTCTAATTTCTATACTTACTGGGCTACTACACAAAAGTAAAATGTCTCAAACCCCTTGACTTATCACATAAAACATGTACAAACAATGTACGTGTATTTATATATGGGAGGCAGGGGCGTGCACAGGGGGAAAGAAGGGACACCTGTTGACCCGGGTCCGAGCCTGAAGGGGGCCCGAGATTTTTAAACTAAGGGGTGAAATATATGTAGGGACGTAGGAGTAAACAATATGGAGAGGGCCCCGTAAAAGTCATTTGTGACGAGCCCCAAAATTTCTGTGCACGCCTCTGATGGGAATGGGTGAACATATGGGATTGCAGTTTGTTTAATAGCGAGTCGTGAAGTGCAAAAGGTTGGGAATCACTGAGCTAGTTCATAAAGGCTCTTATTAAGCTATAATGGCAGCTATGACATTAAGGCTCTTCTTTAGCTATGACCTTAAGGCTCTTATTAAGCTATGACACTAACTAAGGCTCTTGTCATAGCTGCCAACTCTCCTGATTCGTTCGGGAGACTCAATTTTCAGAAAGGTCTCTCCCAAACTCCCTAATGATGTATAAATCCAGAATTTTCAGTAAAACAACGAAATTTCCCCCCAAAAAGGATTTTTTTAGTGGTTAGACTTTCGGAAAAAATCCGTACAGAAAAATAACCGCGATGTATCTATGAAAATTTTATAGGCCCGACTATTTTTTAAACACATTTATTTCCAATTCCTTGTTTTTATTGAAACTTTTATTTCCCCCTCAAAAAAATGCGGTAAAACGCTAACGATTTTTCGGTGAATTTCTTAAATTTTTACCTTGCAAGGTTTATCATCTTTTGTAAGAGATAATAAACTCCTATGCAGGCTTCATTTAAAAAAAATCCCTTCATATATTTTTGAAACCTTTTTTTTATACTCAAAAATTATCGCTAAATTTATTTATGCTAAATCTTCCGAATTTTATGCATAAAGAAACTTGTGTCTCTTTTAAAACATTTTTTTTTAAAACATAAAAGTTGTAGTTTGTGTTTTTACTTCCAAAAAATAAAAATAGTAATCTCGATTTCCAAATTTTGGGTCCTTTCCGCACACCGTATTTGGTTTTATATAGGCTTGATTTAAAAAAGAAATCCCTTTAAAAAGGGTGTTTTTTTAGAGGTATAGAACTTTAGGTTCAAATAAAACACTGTTAAATGATATAAATCGCCATGAATTTGGCTTTATTCGAAAAATGATTCTTTGCCATTTTTATTTAAATGTGATTTCTGGTATTTGGCCACTTCGACTGACTTGGAGAACGTCTAATCGGGAAGTCCAATTTTCTATCACTTTTTGCAGCAATGGGGACCGTATGTGAGTGATATGTGGCGAATGTTCTTGTCCAAGGCGTCAATCGTCTGTGGTTTATCGGTGTAAACCTGAGCTTCACACAGCCCCAGAAAAAATAGTCCAGCGTAGTTAAATCGATCGTAGCATGATCGTAGCGATCGAATCGTAGCATGATCTCGCAGGCCAATTCACGGGTCCATTAAGCGAAATTATTCGTTCACAGAAAGTTTCTTTCAATAAATCAATTGTGATATGCGCTGTGTGGCGTGTTGCACCGTCCTGTTGTCTATTCATGATGAAATGGCAAACCAAACTGAACACAAAACAAGTGACAACTATCAAAATGACCCACAGATCAAACAGTGTTCCCGACTTAAAAGTTCTATACCTCTAAAAAAACACCTTTTACCTATAAAAAATCATTTTTTCGCTCAAACTTTTGTCTCTAAATTTACTTATGGTATACCTTCCGAATTTTATGAAAAAGTCTCCCTATTTTCATCTTCCAATGTTGGGTAGCTATGAAATGTATCAAACTTAATTACGGAATAGACCTGTTATTATGAAAAGAATGCATAATATTCTTTCTTCACAGATTTGGAGGCTTTGAGACTAGTGGAGTTTTAATAATGGAATTAATTGAAATTACTGCAGAATGGTTCAGCTCCCCCCGTCCCCTTCTTACATATTCTCTTCATCACTAATGTAGCACGGAAAAGAAATGTACAAAAACAAAAACAAAAACAAAAAAAAAAAAAAAAAAAAAAAAAAAAGGTGGAGATTAAGTTTGGTGCAAATGAACTAAATTATTCGGACAAAAATTTCTCCTCCTCCCTCCGCCACTTTTAAGAAAAATCATAATGAAGGGATCGATGGATGATTTACTGTAAATAGAAAAGATGCCCTTTAAGCAGAATTAAATTTAAATCTTATTTGGAGAAAAAATGGATACATTTTATGTAGAAGGTGGAAAATTACACATGCAGTGATTCTTATTTGCTATACTAGTAGAGATTTGGGGAGGTGGGACGCTCGTGAATTCTGAGGACACAGGCACTGTTGTGTGCATTTACTTGCGGAACAAGAGGTGGGGTTTGGTCGCACCGCGTTTTTCTTTTCAATCTACTCTTCCTGCCTTGCCTGTTTGCTTTTAACCCTTTATGATGTACCGGAAGCACTATTAACAGTATCACCGAACCTTTTGAGCACCATTTTTCAGCTTTCGTTTCTTTCCTTTTGTCTGTCTTTTTTCTCTTTCTCTCTTACTCTATTTTTTTTTAAAAAAATCTGAAGTTATATTTCTTTCACCGCGGTTAAGGTACAATGTCAACATTAAACGGAAGTAGGGAAACGGAATGCAAACGAAAAAGGGACGGAACATATCGCACACTCCTTAACATTCTATATCATTCGGATGAGCTGTTTTTTCCTGCATTAGATTATGCTTGTTCTAATTTTCTCAACCGATTAGAACAGTAGATATAAGGGTTCCTACTTTAGAAAAAGTCCAAGGCTGAACTCAATGTAAACCCGGAGCTAAAGAGCAAAATGCCACTGGAGACGACAAATCTGAAAACGACTTTTCAAACGTACAAAATGACCGTTTTGCTAGAATCAGGAGCCCCTTAGCAGTAAAATGGGGGGGGGGGGGGGTTCGGGTGCTCTTGGAAGCGTTTCTTGTAAAAACAATTTTGTTTTTGGTATTTTAATCACGTTGTTTGTCTTCTGATTGAAGGGAAATTTTAATATTTTCCAAATTATAGTGAACTTATAACTGAAATCATATTTTCTACGGAAGGGCAAACGGGATTTTCATTTTGTTCTACCGTATTTTAATCTGATTCTTAGTTGCAGGCAATTTAAATCTTCACAAACCTAGTAAGATAGCGATGCAATCTTCGAAAGTTGGTGAGCGGCAGCGAGCAGGGATAGGAGCCTCTTGCACTAAAAATAAGTATTTCTTTAGCTGTTTAAAGCAGAATAAAGTTCAACTAAATTCTAAATTACTACGCAAAAGTTTAAAACCGCACTTAGAGTAAATAAAACAAATATTAATTCTCTTAACAGATCACCATGAGCAACATCAACGAAATTTCCGCTGTTAAAATTCTGAGATTTCTTTTATTTTAGCGCACAATCTTATATCATTAAAATCTGAGCGTACTATGCATGTACCTATGTATGTATGTCCGCGTTACTTCTCCCTAACGCCAATGAATTGATCATCGAGGTGTCGATGGATTCGTAATTTTCCCGTCTTTATGTTTGGCTATTTGACATAATTCCACGATAATAATTAGCAGAGATATCAGTCAAAATCTATTAATGATGATACTTAGATTTCGACATAAAATCCCTATTTTTCGAAATCTTTCCTCCATTCAACTTATTATTCAGTGCTTCATCTCAACTTTCCGTAACAATGCTTTTATTAAAATTTGTAGCGTGACATACAGTAAAGAAATTATAGAGAGGCCCCGCTATACTAAGAAATTGAAGCCGGAAGTTGCACCGCTGTATCCCAAGATCCTTAGCTTCTTGAGATACATATTGATTCAAAACATTCCATTACTGAATTTCAATTGGTTGTTAATTTAATCTCAGATATCGTTGCAAGTTTATGAAGCACGTTTTCGAAATTGCATTAAAACATGAATTAAAATGCAAACCAATCCACCAGCTACTTTATCGGTCCCTTTGCGAGATTGGTAGAAACTATTCTCGGGAAGCGATCATGTTATCATAACCCGCTCATCATTGCACCACTGTATCCCATAATTCCGGCTTCAATTTCATCTCCTTTTTATCATAGACGGGACCCCTCTATGTACACTGGTGTAAGAAATTAAGAGAATTTTCAGATTTGGTCAATTATTTCCAGAACTACTGGACCGATTTCAATGAAATTTGGTATGTACACACATTGAAACTATGCAAACCAAATATCCATCTAAAATTTAAAATACACACGCATGGTCATAAGAAACGCTCGTTATAATCGGACGGTATAAAACAGCGGTTGCTAAATTGAACAAAAAAAAAGGGTTATGACCCCCTGTAACAGACATATAGGCCTCGCAGTGTGACTCCTTACTTGAAATGAAGCAGTTTATGGGATCATGGGGCAATTTTTTCCACTCGTTTAACAACGCTATACTCAGGATGTAGAGGGTCCCCGAAGGGGTATTGCGAGTTGCTATTGCCCTTCTGAGAGCGTCCCAGACATGCTCTATAGGATTGGAGTCTAGAGATCGGCTTGGCCAATCTATCCTGTGAATATCCTCTCGTTCAGAAAATTCGTCGACCAGAAGAACATTATGTGGTCTTGTGTAAGCATCCATTAAAATTAACTCAGGGCTAACAGCGCCCCTCAAGAGGTGAGCGTAGGGCTCCAAGACCACATCCCTATACCTCACAACTGTAACAGAGCCTCTCTCGAAGACATGGAGGGGCGTGCAGCCATCCAACATGATGCTTGCCCAGAACGTCAAACCTCCTCATCCATAATGGTCGATTTCGCGGTTATTGGGGGGCAGGTAGCGGTTCCCGGTTAAGCCTTACTGGCTATTATTGTCCTACGTTCATTGGATAGAAGCAGGAACCCAGTATCTACCCTCCAATATGCGCAAAATCGACCATTATGACGGTGGTGGTTTGACGGTCTGAACAGGCATCATGTTGGGTGGCCGCACACCCCTCCATGTCTTTGAGAGAGGCTCTTTGACAGTTGCGAGGAATAGAGATGTGGTCGTGGAGCATTATGCTTACCTCTTGAGAGGTAGTTAGTCCTGAGGTAATTTTAATCGATGTTAACGCAAGACCACATAGAGCTCTTCTGGTCGACGAATTTCTGGAAGGGCAGGATATTCACTAGAGGGTTAAATCAAGCAGATCTCCAGACTCCAATCCTATAGAGCATGTCTGGGACGCTCTCGGGAGAGCAATAGCAACTCGCAACGCCTCTCTGGGGACCATCCATGGTCTGTGAACAGTGTTGTTGAACGAGTGGAAACAATTGCCCCCGGATATCTTAAACTTCTTCATTTCAAGTATGGAGTCACACTGCAAGGTCTATAGGTTTGTTAGAGGAGGCCATGCCCCCATTAACCCATTTTGTTGTTCAATTTTGCAACCGCTGTTTCAAACCATCTAACTCTAACGCGTGTTATTTATGATCATGCTTGCGTATTTTAAATCTTGGACGGTTATTTATTTTGCAATGGTTTCAATGTATGTACATACTAAATTTCATTAAAATCGTCCCAGTAGTTTTGGAGATAATTGACCATATGTGAAAATTCTCTTAATTTCTTACACCAGTGTATATTTCTTTACTCTATGGTTCAAGCGTGATTGTTGAACACGCGTCACATGACATAACTTTTATTTTCGAGGTAGACCGTGCAAAGCCGGGCGACGCAGCTAGCCTTCACATAAAGTAGGCGCAGAGGCAAAACCTGTCTTTTCTGTTTCTGCTCCTTCTGGCAGAAATTCAGCATTCGGTTCAAATTACAGCAGGTTAAAAGAAGAAAATATTGGGAATACATACTTTATTTCAGTTGGTGAAAAATAATTAATTTAAAAATATAAGACCCTGAAATTATTTCTTAATTTTAGATTCAAGAACATTGAAAGCTAAGCGACAAAAAGATAACATACCTTACTTTGCGGTAGCCTAAAATTAAAGTTGAATTTAAAAAATATCGGCTAAAAACCAGCGCATTGCACTTGTAAAAATGAACTTAATTGCGTTAATGCTAGACAATTATATCAAAGTAAATTCTACGAATTATATTACAATATTAATTGCAACCAAAAAAGTTTGCTCAAGAACTCGAAGTAGAAAATTTAAAACAAAAACTTGAACCCGTTTCGGACGAACAAAAGTTTCCGCAATCAGGGTTTGCAGCCAAAAGTAATTACGCTGCATTTCTTGAAGTTATAATTTTATATACATTTTAATGTACTTTTTCTGATTTTTTGATTTATTCTCAAATGAAACACTATTAACAGTTCATGAGTAAGCACAAGCATTTATATACTTTTCGTAGTATGTTAATGACATACTCGGACAATGATAGATTAGTTTTTAATAAAATAGTAATTTTATTGTAAGTATTTGTTAAAAAATAACTACAAAACAATGTGAGGTATTTTTTTGAAATTTGGATGCATTGATCAAAAAACACGAAAAATATTTATCAAATTTTAGTTATAAGTAAATTAATATATAATTTAGAAGAGTAAGACTGATTCTTGTGAGGCAAGTATAATTACTTTAATTACAAAAATCGTAGACCTCCCAGAAGTTTTGCATACTATTCCAATTTTCCGGGACTTTCAAGGCCTCCAAAAAAAAATTTTTAAGTTAAGGACTAGCGAGGTTTTCGGGAGATCCTGTAAGAAAAGCGTATTTCTTTTGCCTAGTTTTTTCGCTACTCAGAGAAACTTCAATACCTCTCTTAATACAAAAGGCAAACATTCGCCAGACAGTTTACGTAACACATCACAATCAGGCCTGCGGAGTAGGGGAGAAATTGAACGACTCCGAACTCCAGAATCTTAGATCATTCGACTCCGACTATTTTACCTGAAAATCAGTCCGACTCTGACTCCGCAACCATGGTAGGAATGCAGACTCGAAGAGAAAATGACCGACTCCGAGTCTTAGAATTTTAAAGCCTTTGACTGCCGATCAGGCCCTCCATTCAAGGGGGGCAGGGGGGGGGTCAATTTCTCCCCCCCTTTCCACCGGCTTTGAAAATTTAATGTTTCAATGATTTTGCACATAAGTGGGCATGGCTTTTGTTGTTTTTTGATAAAATTTGCATTGCTTGCCCCCCCTCCCTTAGAAAAATTCGAAATGATGGGCATGCTCCGACTCCGACTTCTGTACCCTAAATTTCGTCCGACTCCGCAGCATTGGTTACAACCAAATTACAAGTTAAATAGCTGCCAGTTTACGGTCCGACAATCCAGTAGGAACGATTTACTTACTTAAATTGAAAATTCGAACGAAAATAATGTTTGCTGGGCAGAAATTGCGTGTTTTACCATTAATTTCTGTCGACCATGGCATTGACGTATACACACGGGAAACTTTTTCAGTCACGCTAAATTTGTCAGCTTCTTCAACAACATTTGAATAGCGGTACGATATTCACCTGTTTACGGAAAAGAAGTCTTTTTCCTTCTCATCAGTTTAGGTACGCACCACCGACGCTCGTAACATGATTGACAGAGTAAAATTTTGTGTTAAACATTTTCCCCGATTGTAAGAAATTCACCACATATCAGCGCGTTCTTGTGTTGAGTCACAGTCCATCGACCATTGGTTGGCGGTCACCTTCCCATTCCTATCTCAGCCAAGTTTTTGATTGTCATAGAATAGCGTTCCCTCGATTTTTATTTTCATGAACTTTTACTCAAAAACAAGAAAAAAGTGACTGGGTGATTTATAATCCTTTTCTAATTTTCTAACGAAATGGAATTTTAACTCGTCAAATTTGAACTGATTGAGAAGAGTGACTGAAATGTCAAAACAACGCGGAGAAAACAAGTAAAAAGCAAATTAAAAGTTTTGCATGATTTCTGAGTATACATCACGCAGTTAACTTTCAGGAGTAGTGTTTCGAACTTGTGTTTGAAAACACCGTAATTGATAATTTTCTAGCATTTTGCAATCAAGCTTGACATTTTAAAATAATTTTTGTCAAGCTGAGTTTTCTTTCCTTCTTTTTTAAATATACGAGCGAGAAAATTGCGTGTGAAAAAAATGGAAGTTTTCATCTTTGAATTTTCTTACTCATTTCGTGGAGGGTCCAGACCCCCTGGATCCCTCTTGGCTGCGCCACTGTTGGAAATATGTCTGTACACACACAATTAGTTTCTATAAAGATTTATTAGTAAAGATTTATTTTACTTAGTAGCGCTTGTTTTTTCCTGATTGTTTATTTATAAATCATTTTTGGTTTTTCAAAATGTATTGAGACGAAAGGATTAAGTTAAGTAAACGAAATAACTTTTAAAAAATAGATCTCTTGGGTTGTTTAATCATACATTTGATAAAACATTTTAAACTCCCGAACTAACTACTTAATAAATCTGAAATAGTACGACTAACTACATTTCCACCAGGAGCGCATTTTTACCGAATTGCCCCGGAACGCAGTTACTGCTTCATACAAAAAAAAAAAAAAAAAAAAAAACATTTTTTTTTCCAATAAAACTTGTTTTAGTTTAATTTTCACTTTATATGCAGTAAAACCCGGAACAAAGAATTTTAAAGGACATCATTATATTCGTAGTAACGGAAATTTCGTTGTGATTGGATTCAAGCAATGTTATCAAGTAAAATAAGGCTGAATATTAATTCCGTTGAAACTGGCATTTCGTTGTATTGGTATTCGTTGTAATGAGATTTTACTGTATTTGCTTTAACATTAGGCATTCATTGTAGTAGTGAGTACTATTTGTCCGAGAATATTAAGCCTTCGCTGAGCGACAGCAACGATATTGTTCACGCTTTGGAAATAAATATGCATTTTTATTAAATACCTTCTTAGCTTACATTATCTGTCATAATCCCTGCGTATTGCTTCCGGTTTTTAATTGTTGCCAGAAACAATGAAAAATATAAAAATACATTATAAATATAAAAAATATAATTATAAAAATTGTTTTTTTAAATAAAAATTAAATCAAATTAACATATATAAAAATCCATTATAAATATAAAAAATGTAATTAAAAAAATTGTTTTTTAAATAAAAATTAAATCAATTTAAATTAAATATAAAAAATGTATTTTCTTATAAATATGAAAAATGTTCTTTTTTTAAGTTTAAAGACTATTTCTAAAAGTTTGGTTCGGATTAAAAAGCATGAAATAAAATGTATATGATTTCTTGATTAAAACACTGAAAAATTGCGGTTGATATTTAATATCTAAATATAGGGTAATTCTACAGCAGCCAATAAAATTCAAATTGAAAATTGAGAGAAGAAGAAAAATTGGCGGTAGAGTAAAAAGTATTTATAAAAAACTGTATATATCGCCTATTTCTTTTTCTTTCAATTTTTAATTTAAATTTTATTGGCTACTGTAGAATTACCTTAAATATTAAGGTATTAAGATCAGCTGCAATTTTTTCCTGTTTTAATCAAGAAATCTTACAGGGTATTCCGTTTTTTAAGACCTTTATTTTCGCAACCGTTAGTCCTAGATGTATACTTCCAATTGCAAAAATGTTCAAAAGCAGATGTAGGGTTAAGATACTGAAAGTTTGAAGTGAAAATAAAAATGAGTCAAAAAATACAAAATTTAACTTTTTGTACTGGCCACAGGTCCCCTAACTTATACTTAGGGAAATAATCTCCATTGAAAAGTAATTTCAACACAAAAAGTTTGAAATTAGTACGACCAATATTCACCGATATATGAAACGAAACGTTTTGTGACTTACACCACTTTTTACTCGCCGTCAATAACGCCTTTTGGGGGAAGAATATAGCAGTTAACATGTGTTTAAAATTATACGTGTGCAGAGAGTTTGGTTTTTCAAATTGTTCGAGGTTTTGTCTTGGGTTTTTGCTTATCACGGCATACCATTTGCATTTATTTTTGAATAGCAATGACAAATATAAATACCTTGTTTTTCTTACTTTGACGACCTGTCATTCTTCTGAAAGGGCGGTAAGTTCCAATCTCATCTTTTGTATGGTCCCTTAGAACTTAAAACTGGAATATCTCCCTGAGTTTTGGTCGCACAAGTGTCAAGTTTTTGTGTTAGTAATATCTTTTAAGGGAGATTATTTCCCTAAACATAAGTTAGGGGACCTGGGGCCCGTATAAAAAGTTAAACTTCGCATTTTTTGACTCATTTTTATTTTTGCTTCAAACTTTCAATATCCTAACCCTGCATCTGATTTGGAACATTTTTTCAATTGGAAGTATACATCTAGGGCTAACGGTTGCGAAAATAAAGATCTTGCAGGTTAAAACGGAACACCCTGTATATTTACCATATTGCATACTTTTTAATGTGAACCAAGCTTTTAGGAATAGTCTTTAGAATTAAGAAAAATATTATTTATATTTTTCACATTGATTATTGTTATGTAAATTGCCCTCAGAAGTAACCATATCCTCACAGCCTCCTATAATTAAAAATGTAACGTTCCAGTACTGGCAAAATTGCGAGTACATCCCTGATTTACACACATCTTTGTCACCATCACAATGTAAGTCAACCGCGCACATCCCAACGATAATAATAATTTTTAAATAAAAAACTAAGGCCTTTGTAACTGTCAGAAGTATGCTCTTTTGATGTATTGAATTGCAAATTTATTTTCAGCGAGAATTTCATTCAAAATAAATCATTAAATAACGATTATTAGCATTAATATTTATGCTAGTCTAAAAACAAATCAGACTTTATGCTAGAATGAACTAATCAGATCGAAAATAAATTGAAAATGTTTTAGTGTTTTTTAATTGGAAATCAATTTGCAGAGATCACATTATTCCAAATGAACAATTAAATGACGATCGTCAGCATTAATATTTATGCTAATCTGGAAACGAATCTGAATTAATGCTAAAATAAACTAATCAGATCGGAAAATAAATTGAAAATGTATTTGTGTTTCTATTAAGAAAATGAATGAAAAATATGAATTTCAAAATTTCATTAAAAAATTTAACATAGTCAAAATACGCATAGATAAGAAAATTTAAAAATGTAATACAATTTCAAAAAAATAAAAAAAAATTTTTTATGAAGTATATAAAAAAATTAGGAGCTCATTTAGAATCTTACATGTTTCACATTTAAAATTCTTTATATTCATTAAGTTATTTAAAGTTTTAATATGTACCTGTCTGTTAAATTAACTTCAATTGAAATTAGTTCAAAAATTACAATTTTTTCGATAACTTGTATTGTTATGCACTAAGACATTAAAATTTATGTACTAACCATTTAATTGAGGAATACTAAAAGAGCATTGTCCATGCGGATAAAATTGCAAATAAAAAGGATTTCTTCTGAATTTTTTAATTAAGAAATCGAATACTTCTTTTATCCACAAATGTATGTAGGAAAGAAAAAAATCGGTAACCAGGAAAATGGTATACTTTTTAAAGTGGTACCAAAAAAATGTAGGATTGAGGTTAACTTCATTCTTTGTCCAAGTAAGAAGTTGGAAAGGATAAAAATAAATGATTTATTGGGGGAAAAACAAAAGAACTTGCAGAATGAAGTTGAGAAAAGGGGCTTTATGATGATAAATTAATTCTGTGAATTGAAGCAAAAAGCAAAAAAATATTTTTACAAAATGTTACAACGAAAATAATAGTTGGAGTTGAAATTACATAAAATTTCAAATCAAGGCAAAATATGCTGATTGTTTTTACATAATTTGCTATATTTACTTGCGACTGCATTTTTATTGCACCTTGTATAAAATATGTTTAGTCAAAAAAATTAAGTTTTTGTTACAAGGGAAAAAATGAGTATTTTTTTTAGGATAAAGAGAGCTAGAGAAATACAACCTTTTCTAGTTTTGAAATAAATATCTCAGTAGTGATAAGGAAACTATGGTTATCACAAAGTAATGTTTCTTTTTTGCTCAATTCACTGAATAACATGATGGCATAGTTTTTAGGAGGCCACTAATAATGAAAATTATGTATTAGCGAAATTTAATAGCGCCTAACATTTAAGAGTCAATACAACCCTCACAACAGTGATCTTATAATTTATACATAAATACTATGGTTCAGTTTTATGAATCATTGTAAATATTTGTCAAAATATACAAATTTTATAAATACAAATTTTAGCAGAAATAAATGAATACATTTTTCAATTACATGTAGTCGAGACATATAGTAATATTTTTTGAAAAAAAAAAAAAAAAAGCTTGGCAACAGCAGTTTTAAACTTAGTTATTAAGCTCTGCATCCGTACAAAATTAGGTAAAATAGCATTTTATATGTTTCATTTATAAAAACGTGAAAACAACCCCGCTGTGAAAAAAAAAAAAAAAAAAAACTTGCAGTTGTTTTAAATGAAAACGTTCATGGTTTACTATGATTTTGAAATCTAATATTTATTCAACACTTATGCAAAAAAACACGTAATTAACCAATTTTCTGTATTTTTATTATGAACTTGGATATTATTTTCAAATGACTTCGAACATTATTTGAAGTGATAATTTATATGAATTCTTTTTGTATGAGTAGTGGAAAAGTCTACACATTTATATAAAATTGGCTGTTATTTCAAAAATAGGTATGAAAGTTGGGAAATTTAAAAATAATTATAAGCGATTAAACGGGATAGTCTGTGATAAGATGCAATAAAAAAGAATCAACTATCGTTGAAAGATGTATGGCGCACCCTTTTTTATAATTTTTTTTTTTTTTTTCATTTATCTATTTTTCTTATAAATAAGAAAAATAGTCGGAAACCTCACAAGATGACTATTTTTATGTTCTTTGACAGATTTTTTATTTATTTATTTTTGACCAGGAAAAAAAGGGAGTTTGAAAATATGGAAATTTTTCAGTTTTTGAGGCAAAAAACTTAAATGATATCATTCTTTTTCTTTCAGAAATAATTTATAAATTATAGTAAGTTGAAAAAGAAACCTCTAATGGCAGAACTAAAACCATTATTTAAATGTCGAGCGCTACCAAAGCTTAATTAACGACCCACGAATGCCTCCCGTTCCTCAATGTCGAAAACAATGCTATTAAATTTATTTAAATCCAAAGCTCATATTAAGCATTATTTTCTCTTTGACACGCCCCGCAAGAGCTAGTTCTGGATTTTCAATTTTCAGTGAATGTTTAAAGTTCATAAACTTACGTTTAAAATTGATAACTTACGTCCTACGTATTGCAGAAAGTTTCTAGGATTTGTTGCCGACTTAAAAATAGTGCAAAAATAAAGATGTACAAGAATTTCTCCATTTTCAGCATTAACTACTAATTGCAGGGAAAATCTAATTAAAGAAAAGTGTTTTGTTACCAAAGAATCTGTTTTTAGCATTTCATCTCTTCAGGAACGGGATAAAATATTAAGCAAAAAGTTTGATCTAGTATATGCTATCCCTCCCCCCCCCCCCCCCATCCGCCCCACTTAGAAAAAAAAGGAAAAGAAGACTTTTTGATGTCTTAAAACGGCTCACAGCATTTATTTCTTTTTACAAAATTGGTTCTTGATGAAAGATTGAAATGTATTAGTTTTTCAAAAAATATTCAATTACTGAAGACCATATTCAAACAAATTTATTCTTCATATTTTAGAATCTTTAAAAAATATTTAGATTTCAGGCATTGATTCTAAAAAAATGATACAGTAAAAGCACTTATTTTCCCGATCCATAATTTTCGGGAAAATGAAAATATCGGTGATTTTGCGAGCTGAAAATTTCGCGAATTTTATACCACTGAAGAAAATTGAAATATTTTGCGGGCAAATTTTCGTGATTACGATGAGCTCTCGAAAACTAAAGTATCCTGAAAACAAATACTTTTACAGTAGTTGAGTTCCTTTCAATTTGGATTCAAATTTGAAATTTTAAAAACAATCAGCAAAAATATTTTTCATACTTGTTAAATAAAATGATAGATTGCAGAAAAATAAATGTTACTCACCATTTGCCAGTGTGCTTTGAAGACATACTAAAACAATTAAGGCACTAAGACATATCCTCAGAAAGTTCCTCCGATTCGAATTTCCTAATTTTCCTTCCATTTCGTTAAATATACTTCAGTTCTATCAAAAGAAAGTCACTCAAAGTTACCGCAAAAAGCAACAAGTAGGAGTTCCAAATAGTTCCACGCACAGATACGTATTCCACACTTTCCCGCGCAGTCAGAAGAGAGGCATGTCGGGGGAGAAAAAGAACTTCAGAGAGATGCTTCCAGATGCGGATGGAGCAGGGGATAAAAGATGCTTCTTCTCTCTTCCGATGTTTCGGATACACTACCTGTTGATGCTCCCGGTTTGGCCATGAACTTGAATCGAGAGTCCCTGTCACGTGACTCAGTCCGCCATCTTTGTTTTCCATTCCGGGGTCAATAGCCCGACGTAACGGGGAAAGAAGGTGGGACGTCGTGTATCGATTGGCTGTGGAACGCGATAGGAGGGGGAAGATCGACAGGTGTTGTGGAATGGTGTTTTTCAATGTCAAGTTTCGCCGGTCTATGTTGAGCACTGACAGAATCGTCGCATGTAATTCGAACCAGGGCTTACGGAGTCGGAGTCGAATTGATCTGGGGGATGAAGGAGTCGGAGTCGATAATTTTCCTTTCGAGTCTGCAGTCTGCCAGGGCTGCAGAGTCGGAATCGGACTGATTTTGGGGCAAGGGAGTCCGAGTCAGGAGTCAAAGACATTA
Source organism: Uloborus diversus (assembly GCF_026930045.1). Taxonomy (NCBI): domain Eukaryota; kingdom Metazoa; phylum Arthropoda; class Arachnida; order Araneae; family Uloboridae; genus Uloborus; species Uloborus diversus. The sequence continues at coordinate 120,559,486 of NC_072736.1, forward strand.
AAATTCCAAGAGTCGGAGCCGGTCACTTTTATTTTTAGACCACAATCTGCCAAGGCTGCTGAGTCGGAGTCGGACTGATTTTGGGGCAAGAGAGTCGGAGTCAGGAGTAGAACACATTAAAATTCCAAGGTTGTAGGAGTCGGTCGTTTTCCTTTCGAGTCCACAACTGCCAGGGCTGCAGTGTCGGAGTTGGAGTCGAACTGATTTTGAGGTAAAGAAGTCGGAGTGAGAAGTCAGGGGTCGAAGATTTTAAAATCCTAGGAGCCGGAGACGGTCACTTTCTTTTCGAGTCTCCAATCTGCCAGCGTAGTCGGACTGATTTTGGGGTAACGGAGTCAGAGTTGGAGTCAGGAATCGAAGACAATAAAATTCCAAAAGTCGGAGACAATGAAATTCCAAGAACTGATTTTGGGAAAAAGAAGTCGGAGTCAAACTGATTTTAGAGTAAATGAGTCGGAGTCGGGAGTAGAAAACATTAAAACTCCAAGGGTCGGAGTCGGTCATTTTCCTTTCAAGTCCACAATTTGCCAGGGCTGCAGAGTCAGAGTCGGAGTCGAACTGATTTTGGGGTAAAGGAGTCGGAATCGGTCATTTTCCTTCCGAGTCCACAATCTGCAATGGCAGGGAAGTCATAGTTGGACTTATTTTAGGGGGAAGGAATCGGATTCGAAGGTTCTAAAATTCTCGGAGTCGAAGCTGAAGTCAGTCATTTTTTCCCTGACTTCACACCCCTGCTTCGAACATACAATAAAACCTTGATTATCCGAAGCTCTTTTAACCGAAGTCGGTTTGCGGAATTTTTATTTTGTAATGTATTTTATATTTATAGTAAGTAAACAACACCACTTCAAGTCACCGAAGGCGGCGATTTCTACTGCAAACACAAATCATTCATGCATTTCTATCACTTCCTTTTTTTTTCTTTTTTTTCGAACCCACCAGTAAATTTTTAGAACACTAAATAATTCCATTTTTTTAAATGCCATCAAATTAGAAAGCAATTGTATGTGAAACTAAATTATTGTTTTGTTAAATGATTATTTTTTGATAAAGTATTATGATTAAAGAAACATAGTTGACTGTATTATTAACAACACAATAAATATTAAAGTTTGCTGTATTATTTCTGACTAAATTTACATTGCATTTCCTGACTTGTGAGGACATTTATTGAACAAACTTGTAGTAATTATGGTAACTTTAGTAATAATAACTTTAGTAGTATAACTTTTAGTAATTATGGTAAAATTACTAAAAGCCTGTCATGTAGTAGTCTTTTTGTAAAGGTGAACACGTTTAAAGCCAGAGTTAAGTTCCAGACAGCTTATTTTTACTACTTCCTTCCGTCCGAATGTTCGGATTACCACAGGAGGGCCAGTCTTAATCACTTCGATTAATCGAAATTCTGCTCTGTTCATTAACCTGTTGTTCAAAAAAAAAAAACCAGGGCTGCGGAATCCGGGAGAAAAGGAATGCCTAAGGCTCTGACTAAGACTCCTTAACCTGAAAAACAGTTCGACTCTGATTCCGCAACTCTAGCAAAGTTGCAAACTTGGTGGGAAAAAGTCTGACTCAGAATTTTAAAAGCCCTGATTCCGTCCCTTTTACCTTGAAATCAGTCTGCAAAAAGCTCTTCTTAATAAATGTTTGCTAGTACAAAAGAGAGAGAGAGAGAGAATTCTTACTAATTCAGCTTTTGCGTTGGAAAAGAAAAAAGATTATAATTAGCCAAAGGCGAATTCCTAGGGTCTGGGTTAGGGTTTTCCCCTCCTTCGCCTCCAAAAGGTAATCTCGCTCGTTAAGTACCAGGAGGAGAGAAAAAGAGGAGAAAAGTGCTGCTGATTTTTTCGCATGCAATATCCAAACACAGAACTTCAGACTCAATATAAAAACTATAAAACTGTTTTTATTTCGAAATTCAATCATGACGTATAACTAACTAAGCTTGCCAGACGTCCCGGTTTTCTGACAAAATCTCGGTGTCCCGGTCGGTTTACTCTACGTCCAGTCCTAGTAAAAGATAAATTTGATTACAGATGACCAAAATAAGTCTTAAAAATATTTTACTGGTAAAGAATTGTTTTGGGTAATTACTTTTTCATTTGAAAATTGACTTGTAAAATTAATATCGAATTCGCTTTTGAGGATTTGTACAAGATTAAAAAAAAAAAAAACTTTCTAAAAGAGCCCTAGCGAATGAAATATTAATCAAACTTTTATTCCTCATTCAAAGCATTTCTTCTTACTTAAATACCTCATAAACCTTACCATGTATGAAATGAAATGTTTAAATTTATCTGCTTGTGTCATTTATTATTACCCCTGGTTTACTCATAGCATTAAGAATAAACTACCCTCTAAAACACTAAAAAACAGCAAGGAGTGTGTACTCTTCTGAATATTCGAGACGTTGGAGGGGGGGGGGTCATTGTGGTTTTCATTTGAACATTTCAAAAATTTGGCAAGCCTATGTATGAGTATCATTTAGAAGGTTATTAGCTCTACCCAGCTCCACTAAAGATTTTAATAACCTAGAGAGGAAAGGACAGCAAAAAAAAAAAAAAAAAACTTCGGCATTTATGCGTTTAAGTTGGCAATTTCAGGGAAAAAATGTGTTCCATATTTGTCAAACAAATAGCGGTCAGTGTCTATTTATTCTCTGCAGAACCTCAAAATCTATTTTGCGCTCTAACGACAAAGTACATTTCATTGCAGGAATTTAGCTTTTCATTGCCAGCAGACACAGAGTTCACGCTTCTGAAATTGAGTCATAAAAATATCGTCTGCGCAAAATTATGATTCCGTGGCTGATAAAATTCTATGGCGGCCTAACGACTGACGAAAGCGTGTTCTAAGAAATAGATTTTTTGCTGTGAAAACCTCGGCCCCAACTTCTGCTTTCTACGAATAAGGTAATTTGGTACGAAGTAATTTCGGTTTAGGTTTTTTCTTCATCATCAGTGTGTATGTAAAATAAAATACATGTATAACTTAATATTCTAAGAGTACAAGATTCTGTTACAGAATTACATCTCTGTAGCTATTCAGTTAAACGTAATTATTCACAATATAATAGAAAAACGTATGTAATTTCATCATTAACTATCTCTGTAAATTAAAAAAAAGTAAAGTCAAAGAAATTGCGAAAGGAAGTCTGTAGCGGGTCTGCGTCTAGGAGATACCATAGCACTTACAGCCTTGAAATTTTGTACAAAATAACTTCCTGGCCTGCTGGTTTGCATCTGGGGTTTTGAGTTTTTAATTTTGAATGTTTTTTTGTAATTAATTTTTTAAGCTCAAATTTCACGTCAGTTGCCTATTAAAGGGAAGAAAAAAATTCCACATCCCTTAACATCCTATGTCGTTCGAAAGAGATTTTGTTTCTGCATCAAATAAAGCTTGTTCCAATTTTCTTAATTAATTAGAGAAACAGACACAAGGGTTTCTATTTTAGCAAACAGTCCTTGGCTGAACTCAATTCAAGCCCAGAGATATATTACTAGAGACTACGAATTTGAAAGCGACTTTTGAAACATACCAAACGGCCGTTTTGCTACAAGTTAGCTTGGACTCTGGGGGAAGGTAGCTCTTTGAAGCGTTTTTGTTATACGTATTTTTATGACGTTCTTTTTGTCTAGGGGTTCTGGGATTTTAATATTTTTCTTTGTTTAACGAGTGTTTTGCTACAATTCTACTTTCTACGGGAAAGGAAGTGTGATTTTTTTTTTTTTTTTGTTCTAATGGTAACGCGTATTGTAACTAATTCTTCTTAACAGGCACTTTAAATTTTTGTCAACCAAATAAGATTGCGAAACAATCTTCGGCGGTTGGTGACCGGCAACGAGCAGAGGGCGGAGCCCCCCTAGTGTTTAAAAAAAAAGGTAAACGAGTTCGAAAAAATGCGAGATTATTTTCAACAAAAAAGAAACACATGATCGCCACTTTTGGCGACTGGGACTTGATTCTTAGGTATACGGGCTTCAATGAAATGGTTGCTTGTTGGCAATTGGACACTGCTAATTCTTTAAAAACAAACGTGTTTACAATTTTGACTTGGTAAAATCACATAACTTCTGCGTAAAATTGCAAAGAAATGTGAAAGCTTTCATCCTGAAATGCATGGAATATATGAATATCTCTGGAACTTCAGAGTAATCTTTGGTAGAGATAATATAACAGCTTGACACCGCCCTGATTTATGAAGACAGTTCTAAAAGCAGTATTGCAACCATGGCCAAAGCTAAGACGGAATTGCAAGTAAGTATCAAGCATCTCACTTGATTTCAATTCTTGTAAAGCTACGTAGTCCATACTTATTGACTCCCTTTGGGAGTTCAATCAGCATGGACGAGCCGTAACCGAACTGAAGCCGATACACCTTATAAATACTCTCAGTTAATCTTTAAACTGGGAGCTAAAAATATTTTTTACAACAGAGAGAAGTCTGCATTCGGACAAATTTGTAGCAATTCAGGAAACGTTTTGACAATGATAATTAATATTTCCAAGAAGTTGATAAAAATCATTGAAATCCCGAAACGTTATGCGCAAATTCTCAGTAACGTTTCGGAATTTTTTTACAGTGCATATAAGGGTACTTAAGATTTTTCACCCCCTCCCCTTTCCTTACGTAAGATTCCATTTCGTTTTTGAAAACAATAAAATGTTATAAGAAAAGGATCAGTGTCACTAAAACTCCCATTTTGACTTAAATCAAAGATATTTATTTTTCAAATATATTATATGGTGCAATACTAATTAAAAATAAACATTCCATACATAGTGCGATTCTTTTATTACGTTTTACACTATTCATTCTTTGTAAAACAAATAAAAAAACAACCCCTCCCAATACGTTCTTTACCTTTGATTCCTGCCAAATCACTTGACCGCGCGATTTCTAAAATAAAATATCGTCTTGGAAAATATTACGTAAGAATTAGTTTACCCCTCCCCCTTCAAAGTAAGGGTATGTAGATATTTTTCTAATCCCCCTCCAACTCGGGACCGGGACCGGGTTATTTAATGAATGAGCCCTTACACAAAGCAGTTTTGGTTCTCACGCCCTCCCCCCTCCCCCCCAGTGAAATGAAAACCTGTTCGTAAACAACCGTTGTGATATCTTCACTTTTTCCAACCAAGTTCACAAACCCTTTCTCTTTTTTTAAAATTCAGGTGAGATGGTAGCTCATGAAAACTTTCAATATAATCACCATGTGTTGTTTTGAAATCAGGTACTTGACCGAATCCACTAAATAACTTGTTTTTAACCACTGATCCATAGTAAAATGACGATGATTTGGAAGTTATTTTCCCACGAATAACTTATCCAAACAAAGCTATCTTTGCATATAACTAACAAAGAAATAAATTCATAAAGTTTATTAGCGTCTTTTCGAAAGACTGTTAGTGATCTCTTTTTTCTTCCCTTTAACTGCGTCTTTTACTCTAGTCTATATGTATATACATGTTCAACTTAGAATAAATAAAATTGTTGGAAAAGATTTCCTCTTTCAATGTTTTTGTGATCAAGAACATTATTATTTGTATTTTCATCATCATCATCATCATCTTCATCATCATTATTCTTATTGCTGTTATTATTCACTTTTTATTTTCAAGTTTTCAGCAGTGCAGTAAATATATGTGAGTTAATATATTATTAAGTTTTCCTTCTACGATAGAGATTTAAAATCTCGCCATTACAATTACTTCCGCGAACCGCTTTTAGGCACTTTGCGAACCCCTAGGAGTTTGCGAACCACCGGTTGAGAACAGTTGTTGGAAAAACTACATTTCTTTTGTGGCGAACTACAACTACAACTACTTTGGCACAAATGTAGTTAACTACAACTACAACTACTTTTTTCAAAATGTAGCAACTACAAACTACTTTTGAAATGTAGTCGCTACTTCGCTACTTTTTAAAAAATAAATAAATAAATAACATACACATACACACCATTTGAGGATTGAATGAAAAAATTTAAAAAATGTTCAGATTATATATTGGTTCATTTAAACATGGAATATTGCAATAAGTTTTTTATTATTTCTTTCCTTTACTGAAACAATTCGTCAATCCAAACATTTTTTACCATTTGCACGAATATTCCCTGCAAGAAAGGATTAAGAAGTGGAAGGAATTCAACCTTCAAATTTTTAATCCTTTCCTGACAGTAAGTAGCATTTCATTCAAGAAGTGTAACTCGGCTACTTGAAATTGAGATAAATCCAGGCATAATTTGATTTAAATTTTACATAGACATACATATACATGAAAGTAATTTAGATGATGAGAAGCATCTTTTAAACAAAAGAGAAACTTTAATTTTCATTATATGAGTTAATTTTAAAGGAACTTATATTTCGTAGGAATTAATTGCTTTTGAGCTTCAAGCTAGGGTTCCGGACCTAGACGCCATCTCATTGACTTTTAATATGTCAATATATCAATACTCGATCAGTGAAAAAGAAAAAAAAGGAAAAATATCCCAAACGGTGCTACTAATTATCCGAAACATGAAACATAACTAAAAATACTTACTTTACTTCAATGTGCAATTTTAAACAACAGTGGACTCTGACTACAACGCAATTCGACTAACACAAAATGTCTATATAGCGAGTTTTGCTCGAGAAACGCATTTTGCAGTTGACGCGAATTCCTCACCCGCAACACGAAAATTTTTTGAGCGGAAGCGCAGGGCTTATATCACGTTGTTTCTTGGGTACTGTATATTAGTTTGGTGAATGGAATTTCCCTTTAGCATCACTGAAAGACAAAATTTCCTAAACCGTACTTGTCGAAACATCAGATTGTTAACGTATAAATCGCCGCTCAGCATTTTTTTCTTTCTAAATATGAAGTTAGTGAAATATAATTTCGCATAAGCGAGCTGTTTATCTAAAGTTTGAAACGCATCCCTCGCGTAAGTTGATGTTCGACTGCATGTGCAAATGGCATTGATACCGAAAGCTTTTTGCTTAACGAGCAAAGTTTTCATGAAACGGAAAAAAAAATCGTTTCTTTCTTTCTAAGCCATGCTCTATTCAAGGCGAATATTGGGAAAATGTGAAAGTTTCTATGCCAAACAAACTAATGGCGTCAAACAGATACAATGTATGGCATCAAAATAATATGTCAGAGGTCAGCTCGTATTTTTCAGTCTTACGAATCTGATAGGTGTGAGTTTTACTTGCGTAAGACTTGCACTAGTCAGATTTGTTTAAAAATGCGTTTTTTTTTTTTTTTTTTGAAACTTTATTCAAAAGTAGTTTCAAGAAATCACTACAAACTACTTTTTTTTTGTAGCGAACTACTCGCTACTCTACTTTTTTTTAAAAAGTAGTACGCTACACTACAAACTACTATAAAATGTAGCTACTAGAGTAGCGTCGCTATTTGTAGCACGCTACTTCCAACCACTGGTTGAGAACCAATTGTTTAGATTAAACCGTATTTTAATTAAGGACTAACTTTAAATTATGGAAGGACTTGCGGGCCGCATTGATCAAATTATTCATCCATCCATCTATCCGTTCATCTGTATACATTACTAGTGGTACCCGCACGGTTTTGCCCATAATAGAAAAATTAAAAGGTCTTTTGTTTCGCCTGTATATTTACAAATAATGTATGGTGAATTTTTTCGCCAATTGGCTTGTACCCATGTTACGGTTCCACGTTATGATAATTTCGTATCTCGCCAATTGGCTTGTGCCCATGTTACGGTTCCACGTTATGATAATTTCGTAATTTACTCGTCCATCTTATGATAGTTTTGTTCTTAAAAAAAAGAACCGCATCGAATTTTCGAAAAATCGCTTCGAGGTGCACACCCCCATGCTACAAACTAACTTTGTGCCAAATTTCATGAAAATTGGCCGAATGGTCTAGGCGCTATGCGCGACACAGAGATCCAGACATCCAGACATCCTCCGAACAGAGAGACTTTTAGCTTTATTATTAGGTAATAAAGAAGATAAAGAAGATATATAAGCTTCCATTTAGAGGGAGACAGTGCAAATTTTTTAAATGAATGTTTGTTTAGTTAGAAAATAATGATGAAAAATGGATGTTTAACACAAAGTGCAATTGAAATAGCGAAACATGATTTAAAAAAGAAAAGAACACGAAAACTTTTTATGAAACACAAAACTACATTGAAATTATTGAAAAGATAATTTTTTTAAAGCTTAATAAAAAATCTTACATTCTTTGTCTTTTACTAGTCTGTCAACTTTAACTTCTATGTGTGATGAAGCAATTCGAAGAGAATTCTCGTGATGACTGGTGGAAATACAAATCGTCAGTTTTGACTTTACAGGTTTCATTCTGGAGAATAAATTGCTTAGTACAGATGCGAGTCCTGCCAAAAAGGGATGTGGTGAACAGAGCATGAGATATTTGATTGCGGTAAATTATCTCTTTTATACAATGAATGAAATCCAATAGTCCAAAGTTTTTAAATTACTCCTAAAAATGGGGTTGTTTTCTTCAGTCAAAAGTACTACTTTTAGTCACTGTAATCGATAGAATAAGCAAAAATAATAACATGGACACAGAAAATGCTTTCATTTTCCCAACAGTTATTTTTTCATTAATTTTTCAAAATGTCCGATTTTTCAAACACGGCGTGATCTTTATGACGTCACAAATGATGCACTTTGCCGCATCTTTCTACCGCAATTCCATGTTATGATAATCAAGAAGCGAATTAAATATTGCACTCTACGCTTGCTATCAATCATATCGTTGCCAATGCACGTGAGTAAAGATGCGAATTAAATATTTTGCTCTGTGAATGGCAACAGTAAATGGCATTTCACCATTTGTGATATCATCGACAGAAGTATAAAAATGAAAGCGCACCGATTAAAGTAATTTTTTAAAAATATTAAACTTAAACAAATTGTTTAAAAAATGGTCAGATCCCATGTTTTTAAGCATGCTCTTTCAGAAAAAATACTTTTAAAATTTTTGAAGCGACCCCATTGCTATTGTATTGAAACGCATTTAGTTCTACTTGATGACTAGACTAGAGGTTATTGCAATGAATGCAAACATGGGGAGAAAATGTTGAAACTGGATTGTTAGACGGACCATTAAAATATACGTGGGCGCCACGAGTGGCCCACTGGCCACCGTTTGTAGACCACTAGTTGAAATGATTAATCAGATGAGAAGTCCTCTGTTATTCAAAATAAATAAAACAAAAAAGTTTATCACTGAGACGGGAAATGTTATTTGCTACTTTAGTAAACTATTTTCAGAACATAATCTTTTACATGTTAGTTTGTATTTACATCTTCACATGGGAATTCCGAAATCTAAATTTCTTTCACGGGACATTTTGAAACATCTTCAAATGAAAATGCAAATGAGAAAAGCTTTCTTTTCTATAGTTGGGGCAGCAGACCTAACCTGGCAGCGTACGTAATGGTGAATTAGGCTCTACGTAAACAATGCTGCTTAGTTATTTTTGCCCCAATTTATAGATGCTAGCGGAGGCCTCTCAAATAAAAGTAATGACAATAGTTAAATAAATAAGTAATTAAAAAAGTGTCTGTTTGATTTGAAAATTCAACACTTATGTTAACTATGAGTTTCTCAATAACTAAAAATTAAACTTGATACTATTTTCCTTTCCTTTCAATTCCTCATTGCACTTTAGATTAGTGCTCTTTAAAGACCCTCCTGCTACAAATAAATCTATATTCACAGCTTCAGAGCTCGAATACGCTACCTTGCGGTGGTTAACAATACTAAAAAAAATAAAACATTCCATTCCACGTGTTTTCTTTACAGGCTTTAGACAGTTTGTGGCGTAGTGTAATTACAGAAGAATAGAAAAGAAAGCTCCCCACAAACACGATGAAAAATTACTGCCATTCACGAAGCGTAGATGCAAGTTATAAGTTACGGCATTTGATTGTTTTACCTTTTTCATCCACCATTAGACAGTGGATGCAGCGCCCCCTATAGTTTTTTTTGGAGTAGAGGTGAAGGTGTTTCTTTGTTTATACCCGATGGCCAGAAGATCCCATAAAACCTACAGCCCTGAAACTTGGCACAAAAATTCGAACGTACCCCGTGCCCGTGCACCTCGAAGTCGAAATTCTAAATTTCGAATTAGTTTTTTCTAATTAACTAATTAAACTAAAAATTTCGGCTAATTAGGGGGTAAAAAATCCCCCCACCCCCAAAAATTATATATCGTTGGAAAGGGCTTTCCTTCCCAAACAAGATGACGTTTGTTCCAGTTTTCTCAATTAATTAGAACAGGAGATGTAAGCATTTCTAATTGAGCCAATTTTGAAGGCTTCTCTTTCGAGAAATTGCTATAACATTAGGTCCACTTTCCAGACAATTTTCAACTGTAACACTAGGTCCATTTTCTTGACAATCTTTCAATTACTTTCTTTTCAAACATTTTGGAGGAAGTTGCCTTTGTTGCTTAAGAATATTTTACTGTTATTACATCATTTTAAATTCATTGTGCGTATGTTAATTGATTTTCTTTTGAATTAGAAAGTCGTTTGGCGAATTTGGCGATGAATTATGGAGTTTTTTACATTTGAAAGTTATTGAAAATGTAATTTTGATGTAATTTGCTTTTCTTTAATTCAACGGATTTTCTTTAAATTTTTAACACAGGCATCTTTGTGCGGGTACTGCTAGTAAATAGATAAATAAATATAGTTCCATGTGGAAACAAATATGCAAATGGTGTTTTAAAAACCAACATTTTAAAAGGAAGTATTACGATTGTTTTGACTACCTAGTAAAATCTTTTCCCCCGTTCTCCTACTTAATTTTGTTTATTACTATTATCATATATATATATATATATATATATATATATATATATATATATATGTATATATATATATATATATATATATATATATATATATATATATATATATATATATATATATATATATATATATATATATATATATATATATATATATATATATATATATATATATATATATATATATATATATATATATATATATATATATATATATATATGGGCTTGTCCACGGTGACTGACGTTACAATTTGACTCTATATTTAACTTACAAATTCAGCGCTGTCTTGAAATTAAATTTTGTTTCTTCTGAAATTGATCGAAATGTCATGATATGGTACATCACTGCCCCCACACGTGTTTTCCGACTTGAGGAAAATTTTTTGTGTGAAATTGAAGGGAATAAAGAAACGTGACTGATGTTACACAGAAGAGACATTGAGAAAATTGACTCATATACAATTTGAAATTCTCTTCAAACTAGTAACGTAAAATCTAAACAGATTTTTTCCCCTTAAAGTATAGATTTTAGACTTGATGAAAACACTTTGTTTTATTGGAAAAACTTAAAAACGGAGAGTATAAAAATTATTTAACACCCGTGACTGATGATACAAAGATTTTGTGACTGATGTTACATTTACAATAAATTGCTGCAATTATAAATTATTTCTCCTTAAAAATGAAATTAGCTCATGTTTTGTTTAAAATTGTATTTAAATTACAAGAAAAGTGCATTCATAAAGTTCTAAAAGCTATATTTTTGATGTATTTCATAAAATAAAAAGTCCTCCTGAATTTATTACATCTAGTGTGCTAAATATTTTATTCCTTTCTCATGTGAATAATAAATTTCATTCACATTGACATTCTATGTCCAATGTCTTTCTGCTTGAATCTTGACAGTCACTAAATACTCTTAGTTTTTAATTTCAATGCATTTAACTTCTCGTGATACAATTGTTAGTGATATTCTTCAAGAACCCGTTCTCCTGTAGCAGTCAACAATTTTGGAACATGTTCTGCTGGAAGTGATTCCTTTCTTTACTACAAAGAAAGTGTTATTGCTAAGCACCTGCTGCAGCTTATAAATTAAAAAAAAAAAAAAAAAAAAAAAAAAAAAAACATTGCTCAAATATAACTCTTTATAACATGGCTGCAAGTCGGATGGTGATAGCTCTGAAATTTACATGAAGTTGTGACATTTAGAAATATTTCTGTATCTATGATATAGCACTTTTTTTCAAATGTATTATATTGAGAATTAGTTGTATATGTTTGTCAAATTTCATGTTGGAAATTTTTTTACGGCTGCGGTTTTCTTTTGTGAAGATATAACAAAGAGCGCTTTTAATAACTAACATATTTTACCAAGGTTTCATCATTTTGAAGAGGGCTAGCTAATAATTAAAACCTGGGACTTCAATACTTTAAATTTGTTCTACTCTTGTTCTACTTCATCATCTAATTTCTCTTTTTAGTTCCATTCTGAACTAACTTCGGTAATTATGCTAGGTTTTTTAAAATTATTGTACTTATTTTTTATCGTCCACTCTTTTTAGCTTCTACTTTGTTTTACTTTTTGTAATTTTCATGTTTTTCTTAATTTCTTAATTATCTCGCCTCCTTTTTTGCCTTTCTGCAGCAATCAATGGCATTTGTGCAATTTGTTTGAGGTTTATTACCGAAAAGAGAAATGTGACTGATGCTACTGTGACTGATGTTACATATTTTAAATAAGTTTTAAATAATCAAATTCAAGTAATTCTAAGTATTTAAGAAATTAATATTAAAGATATCATCATAAATGAAGAGAATATGACTTTTTATTGATTTTCGTTGTTTTTGTTTAAGCAATGCAAACTTTTATACAATTTTGTGACTGATGTTACATTAGTATAAGGCCTAGTTTAAAAAAAAATGTTAAAAAACAATTATAACAGTTTAAAGTTTCTTTGTTCGGCTAATCTCTTCCTGTGTAAACTAAATTTCAATAAAAAATAAGATTGTTGACATAACAATTAATTTCCTAAGTGAAAAAAAAGGATTAACTTTTAGAGTCGCTTATACAACGACACATGGGCACGAGGTAGTAAAGTAAGACAAAACAACGTTAGAAGAAGCACAAATTTGCAAATTACAGCAGACACGTGTTTCGGCCTTATGAAGTAGTGTTGTTCCAATTTGCCTATAAAACTTACAAAAAATGCGTTTATAACTTTTTTTGCATAGTTTTATAAAAATACAGTCTTTTTCTCCTCATATGAAAGAAAAAAAATACTGATACAATGAAGTTTTTTTTTTTTGCTGTGATGTCTCTAGTTTCACAGAATTGCCCATATATATATATATATATATATATGTTGCATAATGAATAATTACGTCATACGATTATAATATTCAAACAGGGTTCCGAAACTATGGTTCAAAACTTAGGCATCATTGGCATTCAACTTTTTTGTTTTAATAGACAACAGAGGTGGCGATTGGGACTGAAAAATGGAGGGGGGGGGGGGAGGGGCGGGAAAGAAGGGAAAAAAAAAGGGAGATAGAAAAGTACAAAATTTTGCTAGGGCTGGTTTTGAGAGCAGATAAGTGGTAATTGATGCAAATCGAGCAACTTAACTCACTTTTTTATTAAGATTTTGCTGAAATTTGTACACAATAAATTTCTCCGAAGAAACACTTAGATATGAATTAGATTTACATTATTTACCCAGAAAAATTTTAAGATACGTCAAATACTTGGTAATACTTTTATTGAACAAGTATGGCCATGTTTTTAAATAAAACAATTGATTTACTAATTTCTAAACAATGAATACATAAACTAAAAGTTACTGCTTGTGCTAAATAATGTTTCGTTATCAGATATACAAAGTAAAACAAATAATTATGTTCTTAAAATTTTGACATTCTACTTTTTTTTTATAAATTGTAGTTTTGGTTTCTAAATTGAAAAAAAAAAAAAATAATATTTGCCCCAAAATATTGCCCCCCCCCCCCTTTCCATCGAATCGCCACCAGTTAGATAAATTGTTCTATCGACCGCTTATTTCTAACTCTGGATACAAACTGTTCATTCTTGGGAAGGTAGGTCATCCCGTCGCATAGCTGTTGAATTGAGAATTAAAGCATTGCAATTTCCTTTCCTGAAGTACCGTCAATTTAAAAAATCCCACAATGAAAACAGAACTAAAAAAAAGAAGTTTGAGGAAGGTCGAAGACCACTGATGTCTTCCAAAGGGCAATAAAAAGTCTATTTTGAAAAATCGCCATCATTTTCTGCCCGTAAATACAATCTATTTAGTTAACTGCTTAGCTCCTCTGACCAAGATAGAATTCTGACAGTTTCATTTTTCTTCAATATAACGGCACATTGTAAGGGACAAAACCTTGAACTCTACCTAATGCGGAAAAACTCAAAAGTGATGAAATCGTTTCAGGCCCACCGGCGAACACTTTGACGTGAGCATCGTAACGATTCAAAACATGAAAAAATTCCCGCTGCTATCTTTTGATACACCTTTTCCTTCGGTGTCAGCAGAGAAAAAACAGCAAAAAGAAAGTCGACTCAGTTGAATGGTTCACTGTGGCAGACGATAAAATGTCGGGCTTCATAAAAAATGCAGTGTGCGGCTCGAGTTAACTGCTTCGTCGTTTTGTAACCGCGCGGAATAATGTGTTCTTTCAATTATTTTTCCTTCCTCCGCGTAAAATTTATAGGTGAGGAAGGGATTTTGTAAATTCCAAAAGTGCTTGGAATGTCAAAGTGAGTTTTGCTCTTCCTGCTCCAAACACCGTTATCAGTACGATCGAACGCAATATATACAAACGGTTAGTGTGCTTGTAAGAACAGTTCATCTGATGTTTTAAAGTTAATGCAGAGATTTAAGGTCAAACTTGTTTGCCTTTTTTTGGTTCTAGACTGTTTTAGAATGATAATTTTATAATGAAAATGTCTTAAAATAGAAACATACCTGTAATTTCAGTTTTTACTAGGGGAAGAAAAAAAGAAGAGGTGTGTGTGTGACTACTGAAAACAATTTTTTACTGAATTGTTCATCATAACCACTAAACTTAAAAATGTTCAATTCATTGTTTATTGAATAACTTCAGAAGTATCGTAAGGAACAGCGTTTCAATTTTGTTCATTTCAAAGTAATTTTTTTATGCTAATCGTATGTTTTTAAATAAGTAGTTTTTTGAATAATATTTTTGTTACTCATTTTTAAGAAATTCTGAAAACTTAATTGAAAGAAATGGCGTAAATAACACTGAAAGTTTTCGAGCTGTAACGTGCTTAATACTCTAAATTGTATCATACATAAATAATTTAATGCATTAAAAAAAGCTTATAACCAGATCCGTCATTTAAGAGGCTCAGAAATGGGCTGTTGCCCCCCCTCCTCCCGACTTTGAGAATTTAATGTATTTAAATTTTAGTGGACGTGGTTAGGGTCGTTTTTCGGTATGATTTGCATTGAGCATCCACCCTGAAAAAACTCCTCCCCCCCTCCGCCATCTCCTTTTTACTTCCTTTTACATAGTAAAGGAAGTATTGTATTTGCGAAAAAAATTTCACTCAAATATCGGCCAAAATTTCAATTTTGTTCATTCCCGAATGTTTGTTGAGTTGTTTTTTCAGCCTGATCGCACGTGCATATGTACTTAAGAACGCATGGATGCCCGAAATATCTATTTTAGCGTTCCCCGAGTTAATTATCACGAGTTTTCTCGTGATGTCCATATGTATGTGCGTATGTATCCCGCATAACTCAAAAACTGTATAACGTAGAGTGCTGAAATTTTGCACACAGACTCTGAGTAGGGTCTAGCTGTGTACATCTCCCTTTGGTTGCATTTAGAAGTTCCAAAAAGGGGTCTTTTACGCCTTTTTGGGGAGAATCAGCGGTTATAACAAGTCATTTCATCCGAACCTGGAAATTCTTTAATTTTAAGATCTAAAGATAATGCTACCATTGAAACCGTTGTTATTCTCCCATGGGATCTGAAACAACAAAATACGTCCAAGGCAATGATGTTCCCGCCGCTTCACCCAAACCTTGATGTTCTAATAACTACTACAGTTCTTAAGTTTTACGAGCTATTCTTCAGCCTGTTAAACCAATAACAACACCTAAACAAAAGCTACAGAGATCTACACTCCTGACAAGTACTCCAGTAAAGGACAACCAGATACAGAAATTTGAAAGATTTAAAAAAAAAAAAAACTGTCATGAAGTAAATAGAATGATGCTTCGACTAAAGCTTCTCAGAAGACTGGTAAAAAGAACGCTACCAAAAAGACTAAGTCAAAAATCTCTGCTACGGGGGGGGGGGGAAACATAGGACTGAATAAGAGAATGATAAGAAGGAAATAAAGAAATTTGATGATGTAAGGTGCATTTTCTGTGATGAAATGTTCATTGAAGAAGATGATCGCCAACAAAAAACTGGACACAATGTCGTATTCGTACTCAGTGGTGTCATAAAGAGTGTTCAGCATTCGAATTTACTTATTTGTAATAACTACAATAATAAGCATTGTAGCAGAAAAAAAATGTTTTTGGATGTGCTCCTTTAATTTTCGATGGCTATTTTATTTTTAATGTTTAGTTTCATGACAAATAATGTTGTTCGCTTTGCCATAGTACTGAATCCACTTTACCCGTGGTGTTGGGCAAAGTGGATATTCATGCCATTGTTGAAAACTGGCCTTATATCTAATAGTGTAATTAATATTAAGGACAACTGTTATTGCATTACGTTTATAAGTTCATTAAATGAAGACTGATTATAAACATTTGTTCCAACTTCCAAAGTTATAACTAAACGACAATAATAATCAAGAAAAGCTTAAGGTATTCACGTTGCCCGCGTTTCCACTAAATAATTTCAATTTTTGTTTCAGTTTTTGAATTTTTTTTAAAGTAAATACTTGAAATACTAATTCTTTTCAGTGTTTATAAAATTTATTCGTGAGGTTTTTGTCCTTTTAGGTGTCATATTTCTGATCAATGTGGTATTTTTTAAACACCTAAGCAGTTTCAGAAATTTTTCATACCAAAAACCATAAGTTTATTCATGAAGGAGGGGGGAGGGTCACTCTTTAGCATGAACCCCCTAAAATGTTAGTCTGTATCCGCCCCTGAGTAGACGATAAGTAACCCCCAATTTTGGTATTTAGGCGCATTTCTCTTTTCGCTGACTATTCCACCAGGCAGAGAAAAAACTCTTTCCGATGAAACAAAAGTCGCCATCACTGTCAAATACTTCGACACAATTTGAAGCCTTAGAATCGACTGTAAATTCTGGCAACAGACTACCAGTGTCGAGTTCTTCCAATAGCTTTAACCTCTTCCTCACCCTCTTGTTATCTTTTACCATCTTGTAGTAATCTTCACAAAAATCATCCTTTACACAGAAAAATCGATCTTTTTAAATGTGCGCAAATGAATGAAATTTTTGGAGCAATTCCATAAGTAAACTTAATTATCTAGCGAGAAAATTGGAGCAAATTTTAATATAATTTTGAATTATAATACGAAAACATCAACATCGAAAAAACATCGAAACCAAAACATCGATGTTCCGAAAACATCGAAAGTAAAACATCGATGTTAAAAACATCGATATTTCCAAAACATCGACATCGATGTCGCACCCCTACTCCGAGTGTTATTGTTTCTAACTCTATTTTCGTTTCAAAGCCGTATTTTCGTAATCTAGCATTCAGATATCTCTAAGTATGTTACATTTAGTTCAAATCTGGAGATTGAAGGGGTATTTTCTAAATTTTAGGACAATTTTTGAGGCACTAGATGCAAACGTTTAAAGCTGTGTGCTTCTTACCGTTATCTTAATAAAAAAACAAAGTTGTTTCCGATAACCAAATTTTTGACTAAGAGTTTAAAATTGGTTTTTAAAATATTTAAATGAACAGCATGATTTATAATTTCATCAAAAAATTCCAAACTGCCAAGTCCTGATGCTGATACAGTCGAACCTGTTTATCTCGAACCTGCCTATCCCGAAAACCTTTCTATGTCGAGGTTTTTCATTTTCCCTGCACATAAAGTATTAATTCAATGTATTCCCCTATGTTTGTCTCAAATGAAATTTTCTGAAAACCTGTATATCTCGAATTTCGACTAAAGTGTCTTTCTTGAATTCGATCCCCAACCATCTTTATTAACTGGAATTTGGCGACAAAAAGCATTTTTCTTAATATTAGCAGTCACATAATCCTCCAGAATTAAAACTTCATGTACAAAAAGCAAGTTTTCCAGCAATTTTATCCATTCGGAAACTGAGAGGAAGGGAACATTGTTGATTAGTAAAATTGCTTCCGAAGTTTTACTTTCGAGTCATTGCTCCAATTACTTACTTTTAGAAGTTTTCTCAAAACCTCTGTATCTCGAAGCTTCCATATATCGAATTTTTCTTCTCTCCTGTAAAATTCGAGATAGACAGGTTCGACTGTATGCACCCTCGCACAAGAACAGTGTTGCCAGATGGTCAAATCCAGATTTCCTCAATTCCCTTCCAACTTTTCCCCAAAAAGCGATGTTTTCTATCAAAATTCCCCAAATTCAAAAATTATTTTTCCGGTAATATTTTCAAAAAATGAATCGACTTCCTCTGACATTTTTGTCTTTTGAAAAATTTTTTTAACCCAAATAGCCAAATTTTCTTATAAAATTCCCCAACTTTTTTTTTCCTTCCCATTTTCGATTTTTTTTTTTTGTTTTATTTTCTTTATCTTTTTTTATCTTTACTAATAATAAAGCTGAAAGTCTCTCTGTCTGGGTCTCTGCCTGTCTGGATGTCTGTGACGCGCATAGCGCCTAGACCGTTCGGCTAATTTTCTTAAAATTTGGCAAAGTTAGTTTGTAGCTTGGGGATGTGCACCTCCCAGCGATTTTGCGAAAATTCGATTTTGTTCTTATTCTATTCCAATTTTAAGAACATTTTCCCGATCAAAATTATCATAAGATGGACGACTAAATAACCAAGTTATCATAATGTGAAATCGTAACGATGGCAAGCCAATTTTCGAGAAATTCATCATGCATTATTTGTAAATATACAGGGGAACCAAAATACCTTTTAATTTTCTACTATGAAAAGCCGTGCCTGTGCCACTAGTCACCTAATACAAGCCCCTGACCGAGAGATAAGAAATAGCCAAATATTTTTTTTTTCTACTCGCATTTACTACTCTGCTTCTGTATGTACATTTAAATTATGATTTTTGTATATACTTATCCAAGAACATTCTTCATCACACTTATTTTTGCCTGTTTTACGTATCAACTAGTTACTCAAGCAGAACTATTAATGCGAATTCCGTAGCATAATATTCCACATAATGCGAAATCCATAAAGTTGAGCAAAGCTAAACCAACGCTGTTTGATACAAACAATGTAACTACCAGATGTCAAGACGTGAATTAAAATACAAATTTTTTCCCCCGAAATTTTTTCCCCCAGGTTTTCTCCAAGAGAAAAACTTTTCCCTAAAAAATTCCCCTCAAAACCCATTTCCCCAAAATTTCCCCAGAGAGCACCAGATTTCCCCAAAATGGGGAAAATTCCCCCAATCTGGCAACACTGCATAAGAACCCCTTCACCGTCCTCCTGATAAACTGATCGAACTAAGTTCTTAAGATCAAGTTCCTCATTTTTTCTTCTATTGACAATTAAACAACAACTTAACCAAAAATGTTGAATTTTTTAATTTCATCTGTAAGTAAAACGTTATTCCTAAACGCTTTGGAGCTTATTTATCTTTTTTTTTTGCGACAAAAAGCATAAGCATTCCGTTTTTCGCACGAACAAGAAATTTCTACGGGAAGAGTTCCCATTTAATCCAGTTAATCAGAGAACTTGGCGAACAATTTTGGTGAAAATTAAATGTAAGTTTTTTCATTAAATTCTGCAGAAACTGTTACAGCACTCAAATGTGTATTTTTCATAATTTTGTTAACTGTAAATCTCCGATCATGCTTTGTCAACTTCGTCGGTTGACATTTCTTGCCTTGTTTTCGGTCCGATCCTTTTCTTTAAAGCATTTTATCAAGCACTTTACTATAGAATGGAATACATTAATTAATTTAGAGACATTTCAAACCAATTTACCTCTACTGTGAGGAAAAAATTCAAATTTCGAATGGTGTTTGTGGTTTTTTACGGATACCAGCCATTTTAAAGTAATAAGCACAATGTTAAGGATTAAATAAACAAAAAATTAATGCCAAATGACTCTTAAGGGTCAACACAATGAAAAATAATAAAAAAACGACATATGATAGTTTTAATCATGAATTTATTCGAAAATATTTGAGTGTACGATGACTTTTGTGGCGTATGATTTCTCTGTCTCTTCGAATTTTGACCCATTTCAAAAAGAAAATCCGTCAATATTTTGAAAAAACTACAGGGTTTTATTTAGAATGACATAGGAGTGACGTGAAAAAATATTGGACTTCATATTCGAATTCAGTTTCGCGTTATTTTGGTTTTACTAAAAAAATTTAAAAGTGTACGAACAATTTTGAGAGCCACTGTTTGAATTGCCCGCAACACTTATCCAGTTGTAATATGTTGTGAACTTAACTTAACGGAATTTTACTTTGTAGGGACCCATATTATGCCAAGTTGTAGTTGCGTAATTGTAGTAAACACCCCACGCTACATACATTACCTTATTTAATTTAACTCAACTGTAAATCATAATTCCTGATAAACAGTTGTTTATTTTGAAGAGAAATTTCTGAAATTAACTGAACAAATTAATTACGCATTCTGGGTTCAAAACATTCCACTTAGTTCGTCATTTACATTACAAAACTAATGTTTTGCATTTGACTGCCCTTATTCCGCCATTCTTCTTCAATCTTCATCCTATTATTCTTTCATTTTGGAGACCACAAGTCAGAGAAATTTTAAACTCTTTTTTTTATTTCAGTTTGCACTTTTCTTTTTACTACTTTCAATACATAAAATTTACCAATCAAATATGTCGATGTCCTATTTTTCATCTAAAGTTTAAACACGAAAAAAAGGAAAAAAAATAACAGCATCAAACCAGCTACGCGCCAGATCTAAGATTAATTTAGGAATTTTTTTCATTTGCTTTGCTCGAAATAATTTGAAAAAAAAAAAAAAAACTTGTAACTAAACTAATCGTTAAATTGCATTGTGTGGGGAAATTGTGCTATAAAGGTGTTTTCATGTTGTGTTTGTGGGAGCATTTTTCATTTCAGCAGGTTCTATTCTTTTGGGAACTATATTCTGTTATCTACCATCCGAATAAGCGTTTCAGAATATGTTTATTCACCATAAAAATTGTAATGTTTTAAAATTTGTCACTCAAAAGTTATGTTTTCTTATTTCATCTTGTTACTGGAAAATGCATTTTATAAATCTTATAGTTTAGAATTAACCCATTTTTTTTCTTCTTCATCAGCGGAAATTTATACTTTTCTAGTTTAACTTTTTATCACATTTTCTAACTTTTGTGACAATCTTATCTGCGATGATTTATGAGACCAAAGTTGTGATCCGGAAATCATTACGTAAAGCTTATATAAATATTTTAAGGAATTACCTGACAGTAATGATTTAGAAATCAACAAAATTTATTTTATGACTCTTTAAAGCAATGGGTTAGTGTTACGAATTCTGAACAATTTTTCCCAATCCGTTTAATGCAGTCATTATAAATCCTTCTTTACGACTGTTGCCATTCAGTTGAAAATAATATTAGATACATTTTGAAGGTTATTGGGGAATTCATTCACGATTTGAGGGGAAGAAGCATCGTAGCAAATCATGTTTGACACATCTAGAGGTGACAGACGATGCACACGGAGACCCGAAACCTTTTCGCAGACGATAAAATCGCAGGCCAAGCGAAGTGAAGCGAGTAAACTGATCCCGCGATCGTATGGAATGGTTTGAACTGCTAGATAAGTCCGTGCCTCTGGGTAAACTGTGATACGAATTTGTGGAATGGGTAATCCAAAATCGACAGGAATTACCTGAGTAAAATAAACCGCAAATGTTTCCATAATATATTAAGGTGTTTTTATCTTTTTTCTTTTTACTTCGAATAGCACTGAAGAATTTCTGAATGATACTGTTTGTTTATGGATCAAACTTAGCTACGGATTCTGGGTCGATAGGAGAAATAACTCTGTACCACTATAAATAGATAGATAATGGCAGCACGATTGTTAGAAAATATGTTTCATTATTCGAAAGTATGAAATGTCAATGATAAGGGGTCTCTTAAGAGGACGGAAGAGCAGAAATAGTTCTAAAAAATCGATTGCCTGTTAGTTTCATAGGATGTTCCGAATAGTTTTTCCAGTGTATCACACCAAAAAATCAAAGTAGAAGTTTAGAAAATTATTTTTTTCACCCTTTTTTTCAGTGACGATCATCGGAGTGGTCATGGGCTCGTGGTATATAAAAGACCGTAACTACAGACGAACAACCAGGAGAAAAGTTATAAGCATTTTTAAGTCAAAGAACATCAATATTAAATCGGAAATTTATCGTCTGCCACGAGCTCAGTTTTAATTAGCTTGAATAAAATCATTGAGAAGAAAGATCTGTTGCCATTTTTTCTCGACTGTAGACAAATAAAATTCTTGCTTTTGTTTTGAGGTTTTCCCTGTAATCGGGGGATTTAATTAAATTCCTCTTTGGTTGTTTTCTCGCGATCAGTCGGGAAATTTTACAGAGGTTTTTTTTTTTTTTTTTTTTTTTTTTTTTTTTTTTTTTTTTTTTTTTGAGCAATCACGATTGCTTATTGTTCTCACTTGACTGTTTTGATGTCCTATGATTTTACTTCCCCCCGCCTCCCTCTGCAGCACCACCGTCGACTGGCCTCACAATGCTGCTCCCCTAGCGAAAACCGTCTCCAGGTTACGTCCATATCCTACACACACACACACACCTACACACACACACACTCGTGATTGCGAAAAACATAATTTGAATACAAGATGTCAAAATTGAATTTTTTTTTGTTTCAAGCTTGAGTGTTGAACACACGTCACTTGACGACAACTATTATCTGCGAGGCATATTGTGCAAAACCGGGTGACTCAACTAGTACTCTATAAAAATCAGGTGTGCATTAAAATGTAATTTATTTTATTTTCACTAAGTGCTAAAGGAAAAGAATAGAACCCCGATACATTTCTTTCCCAAGTACACTGTTATAAAATTCCGAAACGTCACAGATTATGGTCAGGTAACGTTTCGGGACTTCACTGGTTTCCACCAGTTTCCTGTGAAACACAAGTATCTTAGAGAAAAGTTTCCTGAATTTTCACAAATCGCATGAACGCATCGTTTTAACTGTTGCGAAAAACCATTTAGCTACCTATGTAAAAACATGTTCATGTTCATCTTCTTTATAGGTATTTCATCCTCAGTTTAGTTACGACCCTTCCTGATTGACTGAGTCTCCAACAAGGGTAAGTTGGAATTTCTGGATACTATAACTTTGCAGGAATTCTTGAAAATAAACTGTTAGGCATGGCATTCGCTTGCAATTGTTTTAGCTTTATCCATGTTTACTAAAATCCTGTAGGAGCCTTTTTGGTAAACCAGCAAGGTGTCAAGATATTTCTATGGACATATCTAAGTTTTCTTAGAATGTTCCTGTTTTATTCCAGAAATATGACCGGCGATTATTGGGAAGATTTCTGAATTCTTCAGGAAGATTCCAGGTTAATTTTAGGATGGTGACTGAAAATTAGCGGGATTCTTTTCTGTTTTTAGTCACATATTTTGCTGGCAGAAGTTTGGCACATTAGCTGCCCATCATTTTCCAAGAACATCTCTGATTTCGTATAGTGAAAAATAATTACAGTTGATTGTTATAAGAACTTTTCCTTGTTGCAAAAATTATTGTCTTAAAGCACCTTAACCAAAACAGTTGCTTTTTTTTTTCTGCTTCCTTTTTCGGTGCTTCCTGAATTCGATTATAAAACTCTTTTTTATTGGCAATAAAAATAACTGTCACTTCACTTGTATGTCTATTTCAGGAGGAATTTCCACAAAGAATCAAGCTGTCGCCTCTATCACAAATATGTGACTGACTTTCAATCTCCCGTCAAAATACTTTCGGAATTTTAAGCTTAAATCATTATTTTTTGTTACAATGTAAACAACATTGGTCTTTGTTCTGTGCAAAGAACCACAAAAGCATGTGATAATCTCACACGTTTTAGTTTTGATAAACACTAATCATTCGCTTTTTAGCAAACATACACAAATGTGGAACCCGGTAAAATTACGACCTCCGAAAGTTTCAAAAAATGTGAACCAGTTATAAAAAAGAATGTTTGTTCTTTGATAAGAACAAAGCGAAATTCAATTTAAAGGAAAATACACGGGTAAAGAAAAAATTACCGCACTCTGTGATTGCGTCGAACTTGTCATGTGTCTAACCTGACACGTGATCTGATAAAAGTAAAGAGCTCGGAATCACACTTTTGTAGAAAGTTGCGGATCAGTTGACAAATTCGATTTCGGCGTTCGAAGGCACCCGAGCTCTCCCCAATTATCCTGTCAAAAGGAGTGGGAGACCCTAATTGAAAAGAAAATTGATTCCCGAAGAAAGGATGGTGTCCCATAAGCGACACGTTTTCCCGCGCCAACTTGAGCGTAACCGAGGCTGGTTGGCAAGGCCATGAAGAATGCTCCGTGTTAGGTCATGCGTGCCATATAGGCTGTCAAAAGCCCAATCTTCGGCTGAAGAAATTATCTCTCATCCAGGCTCTGCGGGGGTACGTTGAGGAAGCAGAGATACTGCTGTCTCCAGAATTTCGGAATCATGAGCGGAATTGTTGCAGTTTAGTTCTGCTTGCGGATGTTGCAGTTTCTTAAGCAATTACTGTAGAGAGAGTTGCGTTTAACCCAATGAACTGTCGAAAAGCGGAATGTTTCAGCGGGGGGAAAAAGTGGAGTATGGGTATGCCGAGATGTACAGATGCCTCAAAAAAGGGGAGACAGGGGGCTGAGATTTTGAAAAATTAGATTTTGTTTAAATAAAAGGCCATTTAAAAAGAAGGATCAGGTTTAAAACATTTATTTTTTTCAAGGTACAGAAGATAGAAACACAATTCCAACGTTCATGGAATGAGAAGGTTTTAACTTTATGCGTGTAATGTGAGCAACATCTATGTGCTGCACGACAAATGTTAAAATGGTGGTTCATTTCTTGTCACGCACGTATCAGTAGCATCTTCGACTAAGTTTCGATGCACTGGCAAAACTGCTTATGCTGAGGCTGTGTGTTAAACTGATGGTGAAAAGTACGTTGGACAATGGACTAACAATGGATTTTAATTTTACTAATTGCAGCACACAAAATGTTTTTTCCTATTGTGTTGCCATCAGGAGGGCCACGAACTCAAATTTTTGTGAGGTTGGAAATTTTCAATTTTCCGAAAGGAACTCCAAGTTTTGCCGAATGATGATAATTTTTCCAAATCGTCATACAAAATTTGCCCACTAAGGAAATTTTGGGGAGGTCACCGTGACCTCCCGTGATCTCCCATCGGGGCATGACTGGTTGCCATTCTGAGAACTACAGACAATCAACATAACAAGCAACAGCGCGATTGCGGACGTGGTTGGAATTTCCTCCTGAACTGTTCAAATCTTAAACTTTTGTCTGTCCACAAACGCTGAAATGATGATTCCACCTTTTTTAATTTGAGAGACACAAATGTTTGAAATCTGATCCTGCTTTTTGAGGGACCTTATACATTTGGTAATCACGGTAATTACCGGTTTCCTTCCACATAATGCGACCTTTGTGTAGAGTTTAAATTTTTCCCCAATTGCTAATGTCTCTCTCCCACAGACACACGGCGGATTTTAACAAATAAAGTTAAGGAAAGGAAGAGACAAAAGTTTCAGTAACTTACATCCACCATCGTGATGAAATAAACAATCTCCGTCCCCGTCCTACTAAATTTTCGTGAAACACAGGGGTGTTTGTGATCCGAAGATTTCGGACGGACAACACATTCTAAACCGAAAAATTATTCAAAAAAAAAAAAAAACTTTTAAAATGATTTTTATTAATGATTTCAACGATTTTTGTATACATATTTGAAGAGCTTTTACGGGGGTGGGGGGCGGGCAGCTTCCGAAAATTTCGCAGTCTTCAGAAAATTTTACTTCAATCCACTATCACCATTGAGTGAAAACACCGTTGTTGAAAGTCTTCAACAACGATGGGATTTAAAGGTAGACCGTGCAGTTCATCAAATGGTCACGTAATTTTGGTCTGAAATGTTTTTTCGCTGACTGCCGAAAAGTAAACCAAAGTCTAATTTATATTTGGTTTCTGGATGTAATATTTAGAGAAGAAAAACATAAATCTAGAAACCTGAAATCCTTTGACAAGAGGAGCAAGTAATTTACTTCATTGTTTTTGTTGCTAAGAGTTTTAGATTTCCAAATCCAATGAAAAAAATATATATATAGATATTAATGTTTAGAAAGCATCAATATGAAAAAAATTGCAAACACATGCCTTTTGCTGGATCATGTTAGATGCAATGATGGATGTATTGGCATTTAGAAAAAAAGTGATTAAAATTTTAAAATTAAAACGTTTGCGATTATTGACCCCGTCTATAACACGAAAAAAGATGCATCTTCAAAAGATTTAACGTTTCCAACTATGCAAAAAGCTGCCCTTACTTTATCTGAAGAACATCAAAAAAGAAGATTTTGTTTTCAAAATGTACATTAGGAAACAAGAAAACAGGTGGTTCAATGCCATTTAACATTTTATGCCAGGCACCTTAAAGAAACGCCTCTTTTTTTTGTGTGGGTGTGTACCTATTGTTCCAAAACTCATAAAGTAAGAAAAAAACATGGATTCATGCCTACATTTGTACGAAAGAACATAGTGGAAAGAAGAAAATTAAATTGAAAGAAAGACTAAAAACGAATAAATGAAACAAACATGAAACATTGCGAAGAACTCGAAAAGTTATTAGGTTCAACGACTTTTCTAAATAATACGAAAATAGTCATGTCAAAAATAGGAGGCGAAAAGGAGATTGTTTTATGAAGCTTCTGGTAAATTGAAAAAAAAAAGGAAGAAAGAAAAAAAGAAAAAAAAACTTTGGAAAATAATTTAAACTGAGCAAAAAGATATTAAAGTGTTCTGAAAGGAATTACAAAGTTCAAACGTAATAATCTAATGCAGAGGCTCTTAACCTCTCAGGCTCAGCGCTTCCTCTGAACAATGACGTGAGAGCTCCCTCCCTCCCCCTCCCCCCAGCTCTATCAGACCACCTTGTGTGGTCAAAATACAAGAGTACAATAAAAATTTAAAACTGAAGCTAGTTGGAATAGCTTAATCCGGTTTTTCATTCAAATATAGATAATTTCGTTAACAAAAATTTATATTACTTAAGATAACTTTGTTTTGAACATGTTGTTATTAGATAACGAATAAATACCTTTGTGCTGAAGATTCAAAAAATCGGTAATCCAACGTCATTAAGCACAAAAATTGCAAAAAAATTGCAGACACGTGTTTCGGTGTTACAAGGAACACCTTTTTCAATGCAAAGAGGTGTGAGCTTCTGGATGAAAAGTCATCCGAGAAAAGCTTTTCTCTGATGCTTTTCATCCAGAAGCTCACACCTCTTTGCATTGAAAAAGGTGTTCCTTGTAACACCGAAAAACGTGTCTGCAATTTTTGTGCTTAATGACGTTGGATTACTGATTTTTTGAATGTTGTTATTAGAACACGTGAAATCAAAGAGCTTAAAACAAATTAACTGGAAGCAGTCTAGGACCTAGGTGAGGTTGCAATATTATACCAGTTATTTTCACAACATCAATAGAATTATTACTATCGTTTGCTCTTGACAAGTTTTTGAGTATTTGGGTATAACTTGTGAAAAAGGGTACATCGGGTCAATTTTAAAGTCTATTCTTGCTTGATATTTTCACTTTTTTCCAGCTAATGCTTTAAATACAGGTCTAAAGGGATATAGGGATTAAAACTTCAAAAACGGTAACAATATTAAAAGTAATTACATGTAACCTTAAAATTGAGTAAATTATATAGTTGGGGCAAACCTAACAAGGCAGCAATGTAAAGGCTACGCAGATCCTAATCACAGCATTACGGCTCTGTCAGGTTAAGGTTGCCTCAACTATAGTGAGTTTTTTTTTTCTTAACTTTATTTTTAGAATACATTCATGCCCCCTTGAAATTCTTCTACGTATCTACCCCCCCCCCCCCCAGGTTGAGAAATCCTCATCTAATGAAAGGAAAGGAATTGAAAACGCACAGAGATGGTAGAAGAAAAATCAACGAGTCACGACATTTTATACAAATACAAATGTGACGACCAGCAACAGGCTCTGAGCCCAGCAAGGCTGGAAATTTTCTTAACATTACTTTGGAAATTAAAAATTGATCGAGTGTATACGAACACAGACAATTGTCTTGTAATTTTCCATTTTATCATTGTAAATATACATTACGACAGTAAATATTCACCTATGTCTTGAATCATAAATGAGATATCTCTTATGATCTTACTCAGTTTTTTGGGGGGTTCAGTTCCCAATGACTATTTGGAGAATACTTAAGTTGAGAAACTTATTTCTTAGAAACATTACCACAAACCATCACCGTTGTC
Source organism: Uloborus diversus (assembly GCF_026930045.1). Classification (NCBI taxonomy): domain Eukaryota; kingdom Metazoa; phylum Arthropoda; class Arachnida; order Araneae; family Uloboridae; genus Uloborus; species Uloborus diversus. Next base: position 120,588,020 of record NC_072736.1, read on the forward strand.
CATCTTTTTCCCTTTTCATCTTTGAAATTACAGATCAAGGTCTATTCCGAAATTTTCTAGCGCACTTAGAATAGAGACATTTCCACTATTTACTCTTTTTCTTTCTTTATTTATTTTTCTTTTTTTGCCTGATTAGTTGAAGGTTTACTCAGTCTCAGAAAAGGCAGAGTAAAAGTAAAATTCATTTGTACACATTTGCAAATGCTGCGTGCAAATAAAAAAAAGTCATAATTTTTTACAATTATGTCTAAGGGGGTAAAATTCTTTTGTTATTATTATTTTTCTAATTTTATTTGGTGAAGTGTATAAAAAAAATCTACATTCAAAAAGTGAAATCACCAAGAATTCGAAGTATTTTAGATATTTTGCACGCATTTACTTTCTTCCCACACTTCCCCAAAAAGTGTGAAGTCACGGTTTCAAAAAAAAAAAAATTATTAATTAAATAATACATAAAATAAAACAGCAGAAATAGAGAGGAAAAAAGTTTTGTAGCTTTTGAGGACATTTTCGTTTGAGCATGTTAGAAATTTTTAATTTTAGATCATAACTAGTGATGTACCGGATCGTTAAAGTTGTAGATCAGTAGATACGCATTCGAATACGAAACATTAGTGCCTAGATCCGCAAATACGGATACAGATCAGTATACTTCAATTTCACAAAAATGTAAAATTTGTGACGAAAGTATTCCCGCAATGGTAAGGGCACAGCTTCTTTAAAAAAAAAAATATCTACAGCGACAATTTCCTCAAGAACATGATTTATTTTTCAATCATTCACTCCGTTAAGAAGATTACTAACGAAGAATACCCAATCAAACTCTAAAGGTAGGGGATGCTGAGTTTAATTTCGGCGACCCCTACATTTTGGTTGAGATTTTTTTTTTCTAAATTCTAAACACATTGAAGGCAAACTGATTAATGCTACATTTCCAAAAGTGACTCAACAGAATTCAGATTCAAGTTTTAGATCCCCCTTTCACCAATGAGAAGGAAACTTGGCATACATTAATGCCATTTTACAGTAAGTTGCTTTATATCAGAAAAAGTTACTAAAGCAGTTTTGCTTGCTTTGATAATCTGTTTCAATAAGGGTAAAAAGTATTTTAAAACAGAAAGTGGAAGTTTTAATCAAAGATTTTAAGATTACATTATTGTAATTTTTCAAAGGCATTTAGATAGCATTGAGTCATTACTTAGACTAGCAAATGACAGTACGTGTAGAACATAACTTTCGTCACTTAAATAGTGCGAATACCATTCAATATGCCTTGATCTTTTGTTTTAAAATTGTAAAGATTTAAAAGAAATTGTTTAGTACAGATTGGTTTTCTCGTCAACACGTAAAAAATTCATAAACGTTTGAATTCCCCGAAAACTCTGAGTGGAAGGTCAAGCTTCTTGAACCTTTTCAGTTTTCAGTAATGATGCCCTGCTGAAGAAATTACAAAAACAGGAACATCCCTACAAAAGTGGAATTTAGAGAATTTAGTCAGAATTTTAAACAGAGGATTTTGATCAACTTTTCCGAAGATTGCACTGAGAAACCAAAATGCGGAATAATACAAAACTCAAATTAAAAAAAAATAATAATAAATAACTATTTCATTGCTGCAATGATACCTAATGTTTTTTATATGGCATAAAAACTAATTTAAATGGAATTCAATAGGATTTTATTTGCTATCTTCATCTTGAATTTCAAAAAGTTGCAATATTTAGTGATATAAAACAGCTGTTCATGTTCAGCCAAAAAAGTAACGGATACGGATATTTTTTCTCCTTTGGATATCCGCGGATACGGATACGGATATCCGGCACATCACTAATTATAACATTGAACTTAGTTGGTTTTGTTTGATCGTTTCGTTTCATGAATATCATGAAAGCTACCATAGCAGTACATTACTCGTATTTTATTAAACACAATAAAGAATTAATCAATTAATCCACCTCTTTTCTACATTAAACAGCAGTTTCTTTTTATTTCGCTTCGCTTCATCAAACACATATTCAGACAACAAGGAAATGAGGGAAAGTATTAAGCAAACCAGACTATGAAAAAAATGTTGCAAACTGTTATATGATAATAACTCATTAAAAGTAATAATTACGATGGAAAATTATGCTTTTCTTTTAACTGCTAAAAAATTCTAAACACTAATAGACGTGCTCGCGAAGATATTTCAGGTTAATACAGAAACAAAATACGTATTCAACGCTGTCACCTAAAATTACTGCATTAGGAATAACTATATAACGACTTTGGAACGAAATAAAAGCCAGGGTACCCGTAATGCTCTGATTCAGTCAAAATGATCTTCCAACGAGATACCTTCGAGCAAACTTAAACTTCTTCCATTACACAGACCGTTTCACTGAATTGCCATTTCGTCGGAGAAAAAAAAAGTGGTATCATTGTTAAAAGTTCCAAGCTAATTTTAAAATAATGCTTGTTATTTTTGACTGGTCACGGTTTGGACGAATGTCACATTGTCGACGTAAATCAATATCGAATCATGTTTTTGCAAATTTTATTGGATGTATGACAAGGAAATAAATAATGCTACTGAATTTGAAAGGCAAATCACAAAAATGCAAAGGAGGCTGTTGGATTTGTACGTGAACACTGTTATTGATGGTTCGGAAGAATAATAACATTGTGCAACTACTCGCAAAAGAATATCAATGAATTCGAAGCTAGTTATTTTGTGGTAGTAGTTATTGAAAGTAGATTAATTTGCTACACAAAAATATTTTAGATTTACAAGAAAAATAAAAGGAGAAACGCAACACTAACATTCTAAATTGAGTTGTTTCCGAAATTTTAAAAGGATTTTTTTTTCTTTTTCTGAAAGAGCACCCTTAAAAACTGATTCAACATTGTTTCAAATTATTTGACAAAGTTTAATATTTAAAAAATACATTTTTTAATCGGTGCGCAGATTCAATTTTATTTTTACGCTGAAATGCCATTCGCACAAAGCGCGAATTTTGGCGTTAGATAAAGATAATTATTGGTATTAGATAAAGATAAAAATATTATAGCCGATAGAAATGAATTTCGTGTTTGCTTCAGAAAAACCTTCATTCAAAATTCTCATTATGATTGCTATTACTATTACTGCTTAATTGCAACCTTTTTTTTTCTTTTTTAACAATGCGTAAACATTCAGTGCGCAAATGAACTTGGGACGTCATAAAAACCACGCCTTATTCCCAAAATCGGACATTTAAGAAATTAAATAAGAAAAAACTGTTGAAAAAACAAAAATTTTTTCAGGCTCCATATATATATATATATTTTTTTTTTTGTTCTATCAATTTCAGTGACTAAAAATAGTACTTCTGATTGAAGAAAACACCCCCATTGGTTTTGTTCATTTCTTTTTAATCTTTTTCTGTAGCGAAACTTTTTATAAGGGCTTCGAAATTCTTATTGGCAAACTTTTGCGTGGCGAAAGTGACGTAGCTGTGTATTGTGTGACCAAAAGACGCACATGCTCTCTTCTCGTTTTCTTTCTTTCTCGATGTCCGTGGCTGGGCGTACTGTATTGAAAACAGCTTTTGGATATCAACGAAGCATCCGTTGAAACACGTGCGTATAACCAGCGCATTTCGAGCATTGTTTTGAATTCATGTTGTTTGTAATCTATTTTCTTCATTAAAATATACAAATTAGTTGTATATAAGCCTGAAATGCCTTAGCCGGGACTCAATCCGGGGTCAGATGGGTTCGAAGTTCAGCCCATCAGATTCTCTGCCGATTGAGCCATTGCTTGTCAGCCAGATTGCGCTGTGCGACAACATTGATACGAGTACGAAAACGATCATTTATCTTTTTAAAAACGAGAAAGATGATAGATACATAGTGACACATATGTGTGAAATTGTATGTAAATAAATGAATGATAAACACAATCTATGCTATTCAAAAGTGATTGATGAATATTTAAAATGTTTTCTTGTAACACAAAAGTTTCATTTCTATCGTATGTCTTTACGACACGCACTGTTTTATTGTTGTTATTATTCTTATCATTGGTATTATTATTATTATTAGTAGTAGTATTTATTTATTTATTTATTTATTTATTTTTTGAGTAAAATTTGTGCTTCATGGCACCTGCTTGAAACATCGAATGAATAACGATGAACACGAAATGTAATCATCTAGCTATCTCTGATATAAATAAGCAGAAGGTATATTGTGATGCCGAATGGTCCCTGAAGTCCACAACTCTTTCGCCTTGTAAAGGGGCTTCTTTATAACACCGAAACAGGTGTCTAAAATTGTGTTCACTCCACGAAGGCATCATAACGTTATTCTTGCATCTTCAGCTGACGGAAAAAGTGATTAAATAACCGTTTCAAAAATAGCGAAAATGTATATTTAAAAAAGCGCTAATTAAAGGTAAATTCAACGTTTCAGCTCTTGTGATCGCACATTCATCCATTTAATGGCTTACATTAAGCTAGAATTTTATTTAAGTGAATTTTTAATTAATTAAGTTACGTTTCAAACATTGAAGTCTCCTCTATTCACCGTTCTCAAGAGTAATGTGAAATATGGGTTCATTTTAAAAATTTCTATGCCAAAATCAGCTTTTTTGAAACTGCTACCGTTTGGAGAAGTGGCTCGAAAAAGGATTGATTTTCTTATTTAATGCAGATAAATTTTTGACTCTTGTCAATGACATAAGACAAATTACTTGAACAGTGTTTTACTCCAGTATGATTAGCTCTGACCTTGAAAGAGTATTTTCTTCGTTGGCGAGGTAAGCGCAGGGTTCGTACGGGTCATGGAAATCCTGGAAAGTCATGGGAAAAAAATAATTGAATTTCAGACCTGGAAAAAACATGGAAAATTGAAATTTCCATTGAAAGTCATGGAATTTTTTTTAAGTCATGGAAAAATGTCCTGGACAGAGATAAAGTAATAGTAACTAAAAGAGCATTAGAAATCTTGAGAGATTTAACAGTATAGCACACAAAAGCTATTAAAAGTGGAAAATTGAACAATCCCAAAATCAAATCTGAGTTATTTTGAAAAATCATTGCATCCACTTCTGTCGCAGCCGCTTGCCTGTTTTGTGATGTGATTTTACTGGCTTGGACATCTCTTATTTTGAATTTACTGTTATTTTCAACACTTCTTATGTTTTATATTCTCTAGTAGCGAACTTGCACGTTCTTGGTTTTGCCACGCCCACTCAAAAAAAAGCAATTCCATTGCATCACAGTTCGATTCCATCACTCGTAAAAACTTTGTGTTTAAATTTATCAGAGTTTATTTTAATTTGTTGAAGTTTTTTAAAAGTAAAGGCATTTACTCAGGCGATAGAATACAGAAAGAGAGGAATTCTAATACTCTAAAACAGTAGTGCCCAACATACAGCCTGCAAAACCAATCCATGCGACCCTCTGCTACGTTCAATGTCAGGAATCAAACATGTTCTGGAATTTCTGAATCTATTAATTTTATATGCATTTGAAAATGTTGCAAATAAGTAAACAAAACAAGTACTTTTGAATCAGAAGATTGATTCATTACTGAATGTTTTTTTCAAAAAATATCTGATTAAGAAACATAAAGAACTAAACTATGTGGCTTTACTTTAAAGAACCAAAATACTGTCAAGTTATGTGGATGATTAAGTGCACTGTTGACACTGAAAAGCAACTTTTGAAGCAAATTTATTGAAACTTAGTGATTACTTATTCAACCTTTGTCTTATTCCTTAATATTCTGCCTGTTTATAAAAAAAAAATGTAGACATTTAAGCATACTTTTCGTTTCATCGCATTTTTACTTTACTTAAATTTAAATGATAAAGACAAATAAGAATAGTTCAGTTTTTTAAGTGTACATTCATATTTTTTCCATTACGAGTAAATGCTTCAATGAGGCTGTGGCATTCATGTATACGTTTTGCTAAAGCTCATTTCCAAAAATTAGCAAGTTTGAGATTAAATAGTGCTATTCTCTTTGTGAACAAGGTCATGAAAATTTTTATTCAAGTCATGAAAAAGTCTTGGAAAAGACATGGAATTTTTTCATCCAAACAGAGTATGAACCCTGTAAGCGAAAAGGAGCTTGTTATATTGAAGTGGAGTTGAGTGCTACTGTTGCAGTTCTACGAAAATAGCCCAATTCAACTCCCCCCTCCCTCCCCCCCCCAAAAAAAACCCCTTTAAATCTGAATTCATTATACTTGTACCGAACTATAGTGAAAATCCATGCACATCTAGGGGTCCACTAGTCACTTTTTCGGAGCCAGAGCACTAGTTTAAAGTGCCTAGAAAATACCAAGGTGCATGAAATTCAAGATTCTCCTCACTTTTGATGAAGAAACACGCTTTTTAAAAGAATATTTAAAAAGATCATTTTTCAGAAAATTCTTTCATTTTCTTTTCCAGAGTTGCTGAAAGAAAATTTCACTAATGCTTGTAATAATATGCTAATAAATAGCAGATCTGGGTAATTATTATTCATGTGTTCCATTTGATTAAATTTTACCTTTGCTAGCTTTCGTTCATCGCGTTCTCGGTTAACACGTTGAATACCTTTCCTCTTCTTCATGCCAGGAATTTCGGGCTTTTTCCGCTTGAATTAAACTTTATTATTATTTATTTATTTATTTATTTTTTGTCTTTTATTTGGCGCGTGTTTTTTCTTGTGTAATAGCCTGTCGAATTCTTCAAGTTGCGGCATTATTCGAATGATAAATGAAATGTAAAAAAAAAAAAGCTTGAGTTTCTGAAATAACATGGCTTCTTACTTTTTTATTTGGAAATCAGGTCCCCTTTTTCCTAGCCACAAGCTAAAAATTTGTTAGGAGCCCTGTATATTTAATCTTTCTTATGCTCAAGGAAAAATAGTTTTGCTATTTGTTGTTAATTTTGAGTATAACTTCTATGAAAGCAGTAAGTAGTTCAGTCCTTCCGCACCCCTTCCCCAAAAATTGCCGCTTAGCGTGTAAAGAAATTTGTTGAAAATTCACGAAATATCATTCCCCCTGGATGCATATAACCAATCTTTACCCAAATAAGGAAGCTGCAGTAGTTTTGTGACTTCTGATTGGCCAGCCGTGGCGAATGCGTCCCCCCCCCCCGTCCAATGCAGGCGAACAAATTTCATTCTTCAGAAAGTCTGAATTCACAATTGAATGTATTTATCCCCCCCTTTCGAATAATGTCAAGAAGATCTTGTTCCAAAATATAATAATAGTTATCGCATGCAAAACAAGCTATAAAGGAGATGGATGACGTATTTACGGGAAAGCCAATCAACTGTCTCCTAATTTTTGCATGGTCCATAGCAACGTAAGGTTATTTACATGCACCCTGCAAGGCTAAAATCTTAACCGCGACTCCATATGTCATGTAACTGATTATTTTTTACCGATAAAAGGACATGGTGCTTTAAGATCGAAGACAGAATAATGGTCATCGTCCCATCCTCTTGCGTTAGCCACACGTAGCAGCATTTTCTTACCAAACCACTCAGACAAATTATAACTCCACTTTAACAAAATCAATCGATCACAAATTCAATTTAAATTGAAAGCAATTTAAAGACGAGCATGTAAATCTCAAATTAAGAAGCAATTGACAATGACCCAGTTTGCAAGAAGAAAAATACTATTAAAGATTTTTCTTAGTTTTCTTACCGTACGTTTCTTATCGTAAAAGGTCAAATTCGGAATGGTCTGGAACTTTTGTCCATAACTATTTAAACCCTCGAATACTTTAAAATGCAAAAGTTAACCGCCATTTCCCGAGTGATGTAAAAATATCGGTCAGAAGGTTTTTCGACCTGAATGACCTGACTTCCAACCCATGTGTTTCTTTACCCTCATGACCAATACAGAATCAATCAATCAATTTTGAAATCAAAAAGGTTTTGAACTGCAGATCACTGATAATTGCTCGCTTTTACAAGCGTGAAATTTCGAACAATAGACCTAATTCCGCAAATGGCTTCGATGAGGGAAGACTTCTATTTTACATGTTGGCAAAAATGTAAAACGAAAATCAAATGCTTTAACAAAGAAATAATAAAAAGGAAATTACTCGCGGGAAATCAAATCTCAAACCGTTTTTACGGTCAAGAATTTCCATTTCGTTTTTTCTTTCAGTTAGGTGACCCCCCCCCCCTCCAAAAAAAAAAAACAATATAAATATTTTTAACATAACTTAAATAAAAAACTTAATTTTCGAATCCACATTTTTTTTCCATTACGCACAGTTCATCTGTCTTAAATTACTTAAACTTAATTATTTTGTTTACTTTTGTCTTTTTTTCTTTTTTTTAGCGATATTTTTAAGATGCGTTAAACTTTCTTTCATACTTTTTTTCTTCTTTCTCTGACTTTTACTGGAAAAGTAGACTGAAAGATAACAACGGATAAATTTTTTAAAATTATTGAGCTTTCTCTCATAGTCTACCAACAAAGTAGTCGTTATTAATCATGTGAATTAAGGCTTGATTGGAATTGTATTTAAAATACAATAAAAAAGGTAGTTTATAATTCCAGTTTTGTATAACTTGGAAGTTCCAAACAAATTCCATCATGCACAGGAAAATTCGTTATTTCGATCGGCGCTAATATTTTAACGAAGATGAGACCCAGCTGTTTAAATTGAAATTTTGTTTTCCTTTTTCCAATCACTTTCTTAAAACTCTTTTTTCTAAATAAACTATCTTTTCTCACTTAAAATTAGTACAAGCGATCAGGATTAGCACTTAGTAAAAATTGGAAAATTTTCATTTTTCAATGGGGACTTTTATAGTAGTAATGCTGGAATTATTAAAAACTTTTGAGCAATGTATCAATAGTCATAGGCACCAACAAGGGCTTAATTTGCATGGATGTTCACTAGAGCTCAACTTTTGCAAGGGAATGTGGAGTAAAATGAAATAATGGGGGAAAGTTAAATGGGGTAAAATATTTTCCTCAGTTTGCAGCACCCCCTGCCGGGCAATATTTTAACTATGTTATCAAACGTGTAGTCGATTCCAGTTAGAAAATGGTGAAGTCTAGAGATCAAGATATATGCAATTTTTATAATTTGATTCTCATACTATAATTCTGTTGTAAATCAAAAATAATTCTCGTTCTTATGAAATAAATATTTTTTTATTATTAATATTTTAAATATTAATTGAGATCTACTGATGTTCAATGCCGTAATTATTTTCAAAATACTAACATTTATGCTTTTATTTTAAATGCTTAGTACAATATGTCAAGTTTATATGGAGAAAAATTAAGTAGTTTATTTCATTTATTTATTATTTCATTTATAAAATCATTTGCGCATTCATTGATCAATTCATCCAGTTACTCATTCACTAACTTTTTTATTCATTCCTTCAACTTATTTTCTTATCCATTCACTATTTTATTCACTCATGTATTTTATCATTCATTCCCCCATTTCTTTTCCTTTTTATGGGAATTCTTACGTAGAGTTAAGGCTGCTTGCGTATGAAAATAATGTTCTGAAGACCATAAGAATGCGGCACTTCTTTTCAAGGGCACTCCTGGAGGTCACTGTGACCTTCAAAAAATTTCCTCATTAGGCAAATTTTGTCTGATGATTCGATAAAAACTATCAAGATTCGGGAAACTTTGGCCGACGATTCAATAAAATTATCATCATTCGGGAAATTTTGTCGGACAATTCTACAAAACTCATAATTCGGCAAATTTTACCTGACGATTTTGGACCTTGACGAAACCTTGAAACCTTTTTACCTTGACGAAATTTGGAGTTCCATTCGATTAATTGAGAATTTCCAACCCCCAAAAAATTTAAGTTCGGGTGCCTCTGCTTCTTTTTCCACAAATTACTATGCACTGGCGCTAGCTAAAAATAGCAACTAAATCACTCTTAGTCCAGAAAAAATACTTAAAAGATTTTTGCTGCATTTCTTCCTTGAATGAAACAAGAATCAATTTCATATAGTATTTGAAGAACATATACATGTCACTTTTTGTCAATTGTATTGAAAACCCATAAAATGGTGACCGGAATGTTTATAATGAGAATTAGTTTGCAAAAACATTATTGGTATGTTACCTCAAATTGGAATCGCAAGAAAAGAAGGTAAACATGATGAAGACATTCCAACGAAAACTATCAATATTACTTGTGACAGCTTCCGCTATATTACAGTGAATTTCAATCAAACTTGACGTTTTTCAATTAGTTTCCTGTTCATATTTCTTTTCAACAATGCAATGTCATCGAACTTAAAAAAAATGTGAAGACTCGCTGGAACTGTCAAAGTACCAAGATTAATCTGTGTCTAGAATAGTTCATTTCGTATAAAAAAACAAGTAAGG